>NW_028225187.1:17928920-17941420 GCF_052327205.1 Somniosus microcephalus | reverse complement strand
TGGATTATGGAGCTCGAGTCCTAGAGTATATACATCTACCTCCGACAGTGCAGCGCTCCCTCAGTACTGGCACCGGGGCGTGTGGGCCTGGATTATGGAGCTCGAGTCCTAGAGTATATACATCTACCTCCGACAGTGCAGCGCTCCCTCAGTACTGGCACCGGGGAGTGTGGGCCTGGATTATGGGGCTCGAGTCCTAGAGTATATACATCTACCTCCAACAGTGCAGCACTCCCTCAGTACTGGCACTGGGGAGTGTGGGCCTGGATTATGGGGCTCGAGTCCTAGAGTATATACATCTACCTCCGACAGTGCAGTGCTCCCTCAGTACTGGCACCGGGGAGTGTGGGCCTGGATTATGGAGCTCGATACCTAGAGTATATACATCTACCTCCGACAGTGCAGCGCTCCCTCAGTACTGGCACCGGGGAGTGTGGGCCTGGATTATGGGGCTCGAATCCTAGAGTATATACATCTACCTCCGACAGTGCAGCGCTCCCCCAGTACTGGCACCGGGGAGTGTGGGCCTGGATTATGGGGCTCGAGTCCTAGAGTATATACATCTACCTCCGACATTGCAGCGCTCCCTCAGTACTGGCACCGGGGAGTGTGGGCCTGGATTATGGGGCTCCAGTCCTAGAGTATATACATCTACCTCCGACAGTGCAGCGCTCCCTCAGTACTGGCACCGGGGAGTGTGGGCCTGGATTATGGGGCTCGAGTCCTAGAGTGTATACATCTACCTCCGACAGTGCAGCGCTCCCTCAGTACTGGCACCGGGGAGTGTGGGCCTGGATTATGGGGCTCGAGTCCTAGAGTATATACATCTACCTCCGACAGTGCAGCGCTCCCTCAGTACTGGCACCAGGGAGTGTGGGCCTGGATTATGGGGCTCGAGTCCTAGAGTATATACATCTACCTCCGACAGTGCAGCGCTCCCTCAGTACTGGCACCGGGGATTGTGGGCCTGGATTATGGGGCTCGAGTCCTAGAGTATATACATCTACCTCCGACAGTGCAGTGCTCCCTCAGTACTGGCACCGGGGAGTGTGGGCCTGGATTATGGGGCTCGAGTCCTAGAGTATATACATCTACCTCCGACAGTGCAGTGCTCCCTCAGTACTGGCACCGGGGAGTGTGGGCCTGGATTATGGGGCTCGAGTCCTAGAGTATATACATCTACCTCCGACAGTGCAGCACTCCCTCAGTACTGGCACCGGGGAGTGTGGGCCTGGATTATGGGGCTCGAGTCCTAGAGTATATACATCTACCTCCGACAGTGCAGCGCTCCCTCAGTACTGGCACCGGGGAGTGTGGGCCTGGATTATGGAGCTCGAGTCCTAGAGTATATACATCTACCTCCGACAGTGCAGCGCTCCCTCAGTACTGGCACCGGGGAGTGTGGGCCTGGATTATGGGGCTCGAGTCCGAGAGTGTATACATCTACCTCCGACAGTGCAGCGCTCCCTCAGTACTGGCACCGGGGAGTGTGGGCCTGGATTATGGGGCTCAAGTCCCAGAGTATATACATCTACCTCCGACAGTGCAGCGCTCCCTCAGTACTGGCACCGGGGAGTGTGGGCCTGGATTATGGGGCTCGAGTCCTAGAGTATATACATCTACCTCCGACAGTGCAGCGCTCCCTCAGTACTGGCACCGGGGAGTGTGGGCCTGGATTATGGGGCTCGAGTCCTAGAGTATATACATCTACCTCCGACAGTGCAGCGCTCCCTCAGTACTGGCACCGGGGAGTGTGGGCCTGGATTATGGGGCTCGAGTCCTAGAGTATATACATCTACCTCCGACAGTGCAGCGCTCCCTCAGTACTGGCACCGGGGAGTGTGGGCCTGGATTATGGGGCTCGAGTCCTAGAGTATATACATCTACCTCCGACAGTGCAGCGCTCCCTCAGTACTGGCACCGGGGAGTGTAGGCCTGGATTATGGGGCTCGAGTCCCAGAGTATATACATCTACCTCCGACAGTGCAGCACTCCCTCAGTACTGGCACCGGGGAGTGTGGGCCTGGATTATGGGGCTCGAGTCCTAGAGTATATACATCTACCTCCGACAGTGCAACGCTCCCTCAGTACTGGCACCGGGGAGTGTGGGCCTGGATTATGGGGATCGAGTCCTAGAGTATATACATCTACCTCCGACAGTGCAGCGCTCCCTCAGTACTGGCACCGGGGAGTGTGGGCCTGGATTATGGGGCTCGAGTCCTAGAGTATATACATCTACCTCCGACAGTGCAGCGCTCCCTCAGTACTGGCACCGGGGAGTGTGGGCCTGGATTATGGGGCTCGAGTCCTAGAGTATATACATCTACCTCCGACAGTGCAGCGCTCCCTCAGTACTGGCACCGGGGAGTGTGGGCCTGGATTATGGGGCTCGAGTCCTAGAGTATATACATCTACCTCCGACAGTGCAGCGCTCCCTCAGTACTGGCACCGGGGAGTGTGGGCCTGTATTATGGGGCTCGAGTCCTGGAGTATATACATCTACCTCCGACAGTGCAGCGCTCCCTCAGTACTGGCACCGGGGAGTGTGGGCCTGGATTATGGGGCTCGAGTCCTAGAGTATATACATCTACCTCCGACAGTGCAGCACTCCCTCAGTACTGGCACCGGGGAGTGTGGGCCTGGATTATGGAGCTCGAGTCCTAGAGTATATACATCTACCTCCGACAGTGCAGCGCTCCCTCAGTACTGGCACCGGGGAGTGTGGGCCTGGATTATGGGGCTCGAGTCCTAGAGTATATACATCTACCTCCGACAGTGCAGCGCTCCCTCAGTACTGGCACCGGGGAGTGTGGGCCTGGATTATGGGGCTCGAGTCCTAGAGTATATACATCTACCTCCGACAGTGCAGCGCTCCCTCAGTACTGGCACCGGGGAGAGTGGGCCTGGATTATGGGGCTCGAGTCCTAGAGTATATACATCTACCTCCGACAGTGCAGCGCTCCCTCAGTACTGGCACCAGGGAGTGTGGGCCTGGATTATGGGGCTTGAGTCCTAGAGTATATACATCTACCTCCGACAGTGCAGCGCTCCCTCAGTACTGGCACCAGGGAGTGTGGGCCTGGATTATGGGGCTCGAGTCCTAGAGTATATACATCTACCTCCGACAGTGCAGCGCTCCCTCAGTACTGGCACCGGGGAGTGTGGGCCTGGATTATGGGGCTCGAGTCCTAGAGTATATACATCTACCTCCGACAGTGCAGCGCTCCCTCAGTACTGGCACCGGGGAGTGTGGGCCTGGATTATGGGGCTCGAGTCCTAGAGTATATACATCTACCTCCGACAGTGCAGTGCTCCCTCAGTACTGGCACCGGGGAGTGTGGGCCTGGATTATGGGGCTCGAGTCCTAGAGTATATACATCTACCTCCGACAGTGCGGCGTTCCCTCAGTACTGGCAGCGGGGAGTGTGGGCCTGGATTATGGGGCTCGAGTCCTAGAGTATATACATCTACCTCCGACAGTGCAGCGCTCCCTCAGTACTGGCACCGGGGAGTGTGGGCCTGGATTATGGGGCTCGAGTCCTAGAGTATATACATCTACCTCCGACAGTGCAGCACTCCCTCAGTACTGGCACCGGGGAGTGTGGGCCTGGATTGGTGGTCGTGAAAGGTGCTATAGAAATGCGGGTCTTTCTGTCTTTTCTGCCGTCTTGGAATGAAGACTGAAATGCGCTTTAATGAGACACGACCAACTGTAAACGAACAAACTTGTTTATTTTAGATGAACGATATGAACGAACAGAGTACAGTTTTTCCGTGAGATACAGCACTTTCCTTCTGATGATAGGGCAAAAACAATGCATGCTACCATGTCCCATTACATCAGAACATAAGAATTAGGAGCAGGAGTCGGCCATTCGGCCCCTCGAGCCTGCTCCACCATTCAATAAGATCATGGCTGATCTTCGACCTCATCTCCACTTTCCCCGCCCGATCCCCATATCCCTCGATTCCCCGAGAGTCCAAAAATCTCTCGATCTCATCCTTGAATATACTCCAACGACTGAGCCTCCACAGCCCTCTGGGGCAGAGAATTCCAAAGATTCACCGCCCTCTGAGTGAAGAAATTCCTCCTCATCTCAGTCCTCAATGGCCGACCCCTTATCCTGAGACTGTGACCCCTGGTTCGAGACTCTCCAGCCCAGGGGGAAACAGCCTCTCAGCATCTACCCTGTCAATCCCCCTCAGAATCTTGTACGTTTCAATGAGATCACCTCTCATTCTTCTAAACGCCAGAGAGTATCGGCCCAATCTACTCAATCTCTCCTCATAGGACAGCCCTCTCATCCCAGGAATCAATCTCGTGAACCTTCGTTGCACTCCCTCTATGGCAAGTATGTCTTTCCTTAGGTAAGGAGATCAAAATATGGGATGCCAGATCCCCTGCCTTGTCTACATTAGAAACATAGAAGATAGGAGCAGGAGTAGGCCATTCGGCCCCTCGAGCCTGCTCCGCCATTCAATGAGATCATGGCTGATCATCCAAACTCAGTACCCTGTCCCTGCTTTCTCCCCATATCCCTTGATCCCTTTAGCCTTAAGAAATATATCTAACTCCTTCTTGAATATATTTAATGAATTGGCCTCAACTGCCTTCTGTGGTAGAGAATTCCACAGGTTCACCACTCTCTGGGTGAAGAAATTCCTCCTCATCTCAGTCCTAAATGGCTTACCCCTTATCCTTAGACTGTGACCCCTGGTTCTGGGCTCCCCCGCCATCGGGAACATCCTTCCTGCATCTAGTCTGTCTAGTCCTGTTAGAATTTTATAAGTTTCAATGAGATCCCCTCTCATTCTTCTAAACTCCAGCGAGTATAAGCCCAGTCGACACAATCTCTCCTCATACGTCATTCCTGCCATCCCAGGTATCAGTCTGGTGAATCTTCGCTGCACTCCCTCCATGGCAAGAATATTAGGTCGACTACGCTGTATTCACGAGAGTTTAGAAGAATGAGAGGGGATCTCATTGAAACTTATAAAATTCTGACAGGACTGGACAGACTAGATGCAGGAAGGATGTTCCCGATGGCGGGGGAGTCCAGAACCAGGGGTCACAGTCTAAAGATAAGGGGTAAGCCATTTAGGACAGAGATGAGGAGGAATTTCTTCACCCAGAGAGTGGTGAACCTGTGGAATTCTCTACCACAGAAGGCAGTTGAGGCCAATTCATTAAATATATTCAAGAAGGAGTTAGATATATTTCTTAAGGCTAAAGGGATCAAGGGGTATGGGGAGAAAGCAGGGACAGGGTACTGAATTTGGATGATCAGCCATGATCTCGTTGAATGGTGGAGCAGGCTCGAGGGGCCGAATGGCCTACTCCTGCTCCTGTCTTCTATGTCTATGTCTATATACCTCGGTTAGACCACACTTGGAACATTGTGCACACTTCTGCTCTCCATATACCTTAGTTCGACCACACTTGGAAACACAGAAACATAGAAGATAGGAGCAGGAGTAGGCCATTCGGCCCCTCGAGCCTGCTCCGCCATTTAATGAGATAATGGCTGATCATCCAAATTCAGTACCCTGTCCCTGCTTTCTCCCCATATCCCTTGATCCCTTTAGCCTTAAGAAATATATCCAACTCCTTCTTGAATATATTTAATGAATTGGCCTCCACTGCCTTCTGTGGTAGAGAATTCCACAGGTTCACCTCTCTCTGGGTGAAGAAATTCCTCCTCATCTCTGTCCTAAATGGCTTACCCCTTATCCTTAGACTGTGACCCCTGGTTCTGGACTCCCCCGCCATCGGGAACATCCTTCCTGCATCTAGTCTGTCTGGTCCTGTTAGAATTTTATAAGTTTCAATGAGATCCCCTCTCATTCTTCTAAACTCCAGCGAGTATAAGCCCAATTGACCCAATCGCTCCTCATACGTCATTCCTGCCATCCCAGGTATCAGTCTGGTGAATCTTCGCTGCACTCCTTCCATGGCAAGAACATCCTTCCTCAGATAAGGCGACCAAAACTGCACACAATACTCAAGATGTGGTCTCACCAAGGCCCTGTACAACTGCAGCAAGACATCGTTGTTCCTGTACTCAAACCCTCTCGCTACGAAGGCCAACATACCTTTTGCCTTCTTAACCGCCTGCTGCACCTGCATGCTTACCTTCAGCGTCTGGTGCACAAGGACACCCAGGTCTCGTTGCACTTCCCCTTCTCCCAATCTATTGCCATTCAGATAATAATCTGCCTTCCTGTTTTTGCCACCAAAGTGGATAACCTCGCATTTATCCACGTTATATTGCATCTGCCATGCTTCTGCCCAATCACCCAACCTGTCCAAATCATTCTGTAGTTTCTTGGCATCCTCCTCACAGCACACACGCCCCTGGGGCAGGCTCGGGGCGACACTCTGACCCTCACAGGGCTGGTGTTACCCCCCCCGGAGCAGGCTCGGGACACTCTGACCCTCACAGGGCTGGTGTTACCCCCTGGGGCAGGCTCGGGACACTCTGACCCTCACAGGGCTGGTGTTACCCCCCCGGGACAGGCTCGGGACACTCTGACCCTCACAGGGCTGGTGTTCCCCCACTGGGGCACAGTGCTCCAAGTGTGGTCTAACCAAGGTATATGGAGACCAGAACTGTGCACAGTGCTCCAAGTGTGGTCTAACCAAGGTATATGGAAACCAGAACTGTGCACAGTGCTCCAAGTGTGGTCTAACCAAGGTATATGGAGACCAGAACTGTGCACAGTGGTCCAAGTGTGGTCTAACCAAGGTATATGGAGACCAGAACTGTGAGGGTCAGAGTGTCCCAAGCTTGCCCCAGGGGAGTAACACCAGCCCTGTGAGGGTCAGAGTGTCCCGAGACTGCCCCGGGGGGGAACACCAGCCCTGTGGGGGTCAGAGTGTCCCGAGACTGCCCCAGGGGAGTAACACCAGCCCTGTGAGGGTCAGAGTGTCCCGAGACTGCCCCGGGGGGGAACACCAGCCCTGTGGGGGTCAGAGTGTCCCGAGACTGCCCCAGGGGGGGAACACCAGCCCTGTGAGGGTCAGAGTGTCCCGAGCCTTCCCCAGGGGGGTAACACCAGCCCTGTGGGGGTCAGAGTGTCCCGAGCCTGCCCTAGGGGGGGAACACCAGCCCTGTGAGGGTCAGAGTGTCCCGAGCCTGCCCCAGGGGAGTAACACCAGCCCTGTGAGGGTCAGAGTGTCCCGAGACTGCCCCAGGGGGGTAACACCAGCCCTGTGAGGGTCAGAGTGTCCCGAGCCTGCCCCGGTGGGGGGGGGGGGGGGGGGGCGGTAACACCAGCCTTGTGAGGGTCAGAGTGTCCCGAGCCTGCCCCAGGGGGGTAACACCAGCCCTGTGAGGGTCAGAGTGTCCCGAGACTGCCCCGGGGGGGTAACACCAGCCCTGTGAGGGTCAGAGTGTCCCGAGCCTGCCCCGGGGGGGGTAACACCAGCCCTGTGAGGGTCAGAGTGTCCCGAGCCTGCCCCAGGGAGGTAACACTAGCCCTGTGAGGGTCAGAGTGTCCCGAGCCTGCCCCGGGGGGGAACACCAGCCCTGTGAGGGTCAGAGTGTCCCCCCCGGGCATGTTAGGGGTCAGAGTGTCGCCTCCGGGCGTGTTAGGGGGGAGGTGAACGAGCCATCGCCCCCTTTCCCTCCCAGTCCCTGCCGCACGCTCAATGCGGGAGGTTTTTAAGGAGGAGAGAGCGAGGCGGTGAGGTTTTGGGAGGAAGCTCCAGTGACGACTGCCAATGGCTTTCTCTTCCATAAAGAGGCAACTAGGCATGTCAGCCGCCATCTTGGTTAAGGGGGGAACGATCGGGCGCCATCTTGGTCAGGGGTTAAGGATCCGTCGCCATCTTGGTTCGGGACTTTTTCCGGCCGCCATCTTGGTTAAGCGGGTAAGGATCCGCCGCCATCTTAGTTAGGGGCATTTTTACCGCCGCCATCTTGGTTAGGGGCATTTTTTTTAAACCATCGCCATCTTGGTTAAGCGGGTAAGGATCTGCCGCCATCTTAGTTAGGGTCAAGGATCCGCCGCCATCTTGGTTCGGGGCATTTTCCCGCCGCCATCTTGGTTCGGGGCATTTTTCCGCCGCCATCTTGGTTAGGGGCAGTCGGGCGGCCGCCATCTTGGTGGGCGCCCAGTCCTTGAAGCAGCGGCGGAGAGAAGAAACTGCGGCCTTCGGGCCCGTCGGCCGAGTGAGAGGGTGAGCGGCTCGGTGACCCCACGGGAGGAGGTTTTGGTCGGGGGGGAATCGGGGCAATAATGTGAGGGGCAAACACTCACTGAGAGAAGGAGGGAGGGAGGAGGGACCCGACTGACAGCAGAGGAGCCGCCGGCGGCAGCTCCGCTGCTACCTCCGGCAATGGCGGCCCCGCACCAAGATGGCGGCCGCGGCTCTGTCCTTAACCAAGATGGCGGTGGCGGATCTATCCTTAACTAAGATGGCCACGGATAGGGCTCTCCTTAACCAAGATGGCGACGGGGGCTATCTCTTGGCTAAGATGGCGGCGGGGGGGGGTTACGTCCTTAACAAAGATGGCGGCCCTAAACCAAGATGGCGGCAGTGAACTGCCCCAATCCAAGATGGCGGCCGGCATTGCCCCAATCCAAGATGGAGGCTGGTTCTGCCCGTTAAAAAGATGGCGGCCTCAAGCCTCCCTTAACCAGGATGCCATGGCCTAAATGGAGGGATTGTTGCTTTTAATGATTATTAAATGAGCTTCGGAGGCCTCACAGCTGCTTCACAGGCCGCAGCCAGCTCCCGCAGCCAACTCCTGCTCCAAATACTTCAGTCCTGTTGTTGTCGGCGCCACGTAAGTGTGACTTGTCGCTGATTTGTGTGTTTTTTTTTGTCTCCTTGCCCCAGGTCCTTCCGCCTCGAGCCGAGGGAGGAATTGCATGGAGACGGCGATCAAGTCGGACGTGGCGGCGGAGGCGGCTGCGGAGCCCGGCGATCCCCTGGGCCAGCCACCTCCGCCGGGGCCGTCGCAGGTCAAGGAGGAAGAGCCCGACCTAGCGCCCGCGGACGGGCGTCCCTTCCAGTGTGGGGTCTGCGGGCAGCGTTTTGCCCAGTCCAACAACCTGGCGCGGCACGGGCGGCGCCACAGCGGCGAGCGGCCCTTCGAGTGCGCCACCTGCGGGAAGGCCTTTGCCCGCCACTACAGCCTGACCAGCCACCGGCGCGTCCACACCGGCGAGAAGCCCTTCGGCTGCCCGGCCTGCGGGAAGAGCTTCGCCGAGTCAGGCGCCCTGCGCAAGCACCAGCGCATCCACACGGGCGTCAAGCCTCTGCGCTGCCCAGAGTGCGGCAAGCGCTTCCTACGGGCCCACGACCTGGCCGTCCACCGCCGAACCCACCCCGGGCCCGGCTCCTTCATCTGCGAGGCCTGCGGGCGGAGTTTCGCCAGCTATGGGGGCCTGAGCAAGCACCGGGGCCTCCACACCGGCCAGCGGCCCTTCGAGTGCCCGACCTGCGGGAAGGCCTTTGCCCGGGCTGGCAACCTCAAGAGCCACGGCCGCGTCCACACGGGCGAGAAGCCGTTCGCCTGCTCCGTGTGCGGCAAGCACTTCAGCGAGCGCAGCAACCTGTCAAAGCACCGGCGTCTCCACGGGGACGAGGCCGCCGCCGTCGAGGCCAAGGAGCCGCCGAGGAGCCGGGCGCTCCTCCCGGGCGCCAAGCCCTTCGAGTGCACCACCTGCGGGAAAAAGTTCGCCTGGGCCAGCAACCTCAAGAGCCACGGCCGCGTGCACTCAGGCGCCAAGCCCTTCGAGTGCGCCACCTGCGGGAAACGGTTCGCCCGCTCCAGCAACCTCAAGAGCCACCGGCGGGTCCACACGGGCGAGAAACCCTTCGAGTGCCCGGCCTGCGGCAAGGGCTTCAGCGAGTGCAGCAGCCTGGCCAAGCACGCCCGCATCCACCGGGGCGAGCGCGCCTTCCGCTGCCCAGCCTGCGCCAAGAGCTTCATCCAGTCCAGCCACCTCGCCAAGCACCTGCGGGTCCATCAGCAGCACTGAACTTTCAAAATGGAGGCCGCAGCCAGGACCTGACCTTCTCAAAATGGTCACCAGGTGGAACCCCCCGCAGCCAGGAAGTGACCTCATCAAAAATAGACGTTCGGCGGGGAGCGGTGCACTCTCAGGCCGCGTCCGCCCACCCCGGGACCCGCGTCCGTTTCCCATTGGCGCCTCTGGTGGATTCCGGTCATTGATCTCGTTGCCGCTTGTGGGATCTTGCTGTGCGCCAGTTGGCTGCGGCCTTCGCCTTTGTGCTTCGTCTCGGGGAACGTCAAGGAGCTCAGAGAGAGAAACCAGTCGAATCTTACATCCAGACTCCCAACTATTCCGACACTCTCCTGGTCGGCCTCCCATCTCCCACCCTCCGTGAACTTCAGCTCATCCCAAACTCCCGCTGCCCCCCCGGGTCCTAACTCGCACTGAGTCCCCTTCACCCATCACCCCCTGTGCTCGCTGACCCACACTGGCTCCCGGTCCGGCAACACCTCGATTTCAAAATTCTCATCCTCCTGTTCAAATCCCTCCATGGCCCCTCGCCCGCTCCCTATCTCTGTAACCTCCTCCAGCCCCTACAATTCTCATCCTCCTGTTCAAATCCCTCCATGGTCCCTTGCCCCCTCCCTATCTCTGTAACCTCCTCCAGCCCCTACAATCCTCATCCTCCTGTTCAAATCCCTCCATGGCCCCTCGCCCCCTCCCTATCTCTGTAACCTCCTCCAGCCCCTACAATTCTCATCCTCCTGTTCCAATCCCTCCATGGCCCTCGCCCCCCTCCCTATCTCTGTGACCTCCTCCAGCCCTACAATTCTCATCCTCCTGTTCAAATCCCTCCACGGCCCTCGCCCCCTCCCTATCTCGGTAACCTCCTCCAGCCCCTACAATTCTCATCCTCCTGTTCAAATCCCTCCATGGCCCCTCGCCCCCTCCCCATCTCTGTAACCTGCTCCAGCCCTACAATTCTCATCCTCCTGTTCAAATCCCTCCATGGCCCCTCGCCCGCTCCCTATCTCTGTAACCTCCTCCAACCCCTACAATTCTCATCCTCCTGTTCAAATCCCTCCATGGTCCCTTGCCCCCTCCCTATCTCTGTAACCTCCTCCAGCCCCTACAACCCTCTGGAGAGTGACAGCTCTTCGAAAAGAACCGCCGCAGACACAATGGGCCGAACGGCCTCCTTCTGTGCTGTGTCAATCCACGGGTCGTATAATTCATTGTTTCGGTGTCAGTAAATCTGTTGGCTGTTTGTTCTGATTAAAAATATCAACCCTGCACTGATCTCCTTCGCCTCACTTAGTTCGGTTCTAATCCCTGCATCGAGTAGGTTTCTGGAGCGGTTGTTGTCCAAATTCACAGCACAGAAAGATCCCGTTCGGCCCAACTGGTCCGTGCCGGTGTTTCTGCTCCACACGAGCCTCCTCCCACCCCTCTTCATCTCACCCCGTCACCATATCCTTCTATTCCTTTCTCCATTGTGTGTTTATCCAGCCTTCCCTTAAATGCATCTCTGCTATTCACCTCAACCACTCCCTGTGGTAGCGAGTTCCACATTCTCACCACTCTCTGGGTAAAGAAGTTTCTCCTGAATTCCCGATTGGATTTATTAGTGACTATCTTATATTGATGTCCCCTAGTTCTGGTCTTCCCCACAAGTGGAAACATCTTCTCTACGTCTACCCTATCGAACCCTTTCCTAATCTTAAAGCCCATCGATCAGGTCACCCCTCAGCCTTCTCTTTTCTAGGGAAAAAGAGCCCCAGCCTGTTCATCCTTTCCTGATCGTTGTAACCTCTCATTTCTGGGATCATCCTTGTCAATCTTCTCTGCACTCTTTCCAGTGCCTCTATATCCATTTTGTAAAATGAAGACCAGGACAGTGCACAGTGCTCCAAGTGTGGTCGAACCAAGTTATATGGAGACCAGAACTGTGCACAGTGCTCCAAGTGTGGTCTAACCAAGTTATATGGAGACCAGGACTGTGCACAGTGCTCCTAGTGTGGTCTAACCAAGGTATATGGAGACCAGGACTGTGCACAGTGCTCCAAGTGTGGTCTAACCAAGGTATATGGAGACCAGGACTGTGCACAGTGCTCCTAGTGTGGTCTAACCGAGGAATATGGAGACCAGGACTGTGCACAATGCTCCAAGTGTGATCTAACCATGGTATATGGAGACCCGAACTGTGCACAGTGCTCCAAGTGTGGTCTAACCGAGGTATATGGAGACCAGAACTGTGCACAGTGCTCCAAGTGTGATCTAACCAAGGTATATGGAGACCCGAACTGTGCACAGTGCTCCAAGTGTGGTCTAACCAAGATATATGGAGACCCGAACTGTGCACAGTGCTCCAAGTGTGGTCTAACCGAGGTATATGGAGACCAGAACTGTGCACAGTGCTCCAAGTGTGGTCTAACCGAGGTATATGGAGACCAGAACTGTGCACAGTGCTCCAAGTGTGGTAGATGTATATACTCTAGGACTCGAGCCCCATAATCCAGGCCCACACTCCC
>NW_028225187.1:17815683-17925920 GCF_052327205.1 Somniosus microcephalus | reverse complement strand
CCGCTCTGTCTCTCTCGCCCGCTCTGTCTCTCTCGCCCGCTCTGTCTCTCTCGCTCCGCTCTGGTCTCTCTCGCCGCTCTGTCTCTCTCGCCCCGCTCTGTCTCTCTCGCCCGCTCTGTCTCTCTCGCCCGCTCTGTCTCTCTCGCCCGCTCTGTCTCTCTCGCCCGCTCTGTCTCTCTCGCCCGCTCTGTCTCTCTCGCCCGCTCTGTCTCTCTCGCCCGCTCTGTCTCTCTCGCCCGCTCTGTCTCTCTCGCCCGCTCTGTCTCTCTCGCCCGCTCTGTCTCTCTCGCCCGCTCTGTCTCTCTCGCCCGCTCTGTCTCTCTCGCCCGCTCTGTCTCTCTCGCCCGCTCTGTCTCTCTCGCCCGCTCTGTCTCTCTCGCCCGCTCTGTCTCTCTCGCCCGCTCTGTCTCTCTCGCCCGCTCTGTCTCTCTCGCCCGCTCTGTCTCTCTCGCCCGCTCTGTCTCTCTCGCCCGCTCTGTCTCTCTCGCCCGCTCTGTCTCTCGCGCCCGCTCTGTCTCTCGCGCCCGCTCTGTCTCTCGCGCCCGCTCTGTCTCTCGCGCCCGCTCTGTCTCTCGCGCCCGCTCTGTCTCTCGCGCCCGCTCTGTCTCTCGCGCCCGCTCTGTCTCTCGCGCCCGCTCTGTCTCTCGCGCCCGCTCTGTCTCTCGCGCCCGCTCTGTCTCTCGCGCCCGCTCTGTCTCTCGCGCCCGCTCTGTCTCTCGCGCCCGCTCTGTCTCTCGCGCCCGCTCTGTCTCTCGCGCCCGCTCTGTCTCTCGCGCCCGCTCTGTCTCTCGCGCCCGCTCTGTCTCTCGCGCCCGCTCTGTCTCTCGCGCCCGCTCTGTCTCTCGCGCCCGCTCTGTCTCTCGCGCCCGCTCTGTCTCTCGCGCCCGCTCTGTCTCTCGCCCGCTCTGTCCTCGCGCCCGCTCTGTCTCGCGCCCGCTCTGTCTCTCGCGCCCGCTCTGTCTCTCGCGCCCGCTCTGTCTCTCGCGCCCGCTCTGTCTCTCGCGCCCGCTCTGTCTCTCGCGCCCGCTCTGTCTCTCGCGCCCGCTCTGTCTCTCGCGCCCGCTCTGTCTCTCGCGCCCGCTCTGTCTCTCGCGCCCGCTCTGTCTCTCGCGCCCGCTCTGTCTCTCGCGCCCGCTCTGTCTCTCGCGCCCGCTCTGTCTCTCGCGCCCGCTCTGTCTCTCGCGCCCGCTCTGTCTCTCGCGCCCGCTCTGTCTCTCGCGCCCGCTCTGTCTCTCGCGCCCGCTCTGTCTCTCGCGCCCGCTCTGTCTCTCGCGCCCGCTCTGTCTCTCGCGCCCGCTCTGTCTCTCGCGCCCGCTCTGTCTCTCGCGCCCGCTCTGTCTCTCGCGCCCGCTCTGTCTCTCGCGCCCGCTCTGTCTCTCGCGCCCGCTCTGTCTCTCGCGCCCGCTCTGTCTCTCGCGCCCGCTCTGTCTCTCGCGCCCGCTCTGTCTCTCGCGCCCGCTCTGTCTCTCGCGCCCGCTCTGTCTCTCGCGCCCGCTCTGTCTCTCGCGCCCGCTCTGTCTCTCGCGCCCGCTCTGTCTCTCGCGCCCGCTCTGTCTCTCGCGCCCGCTCTGTCTCTCGCGCCCGCTCTGTCTCTCGCGCCCGCTCTGTCTCTCGCGCCCGCTCTGTCTCTCGCGCCCGCTCTGTCTCTCGCGCCGCTCTGTCTCTCGCGCCCGCTCTGTCTCTCGCGCCCGCTCTGTCTCTCGCGCCCGCTCTGTCTCTCGCGCCCGCTCTGTCTCTCGCGCCCGCTCTGTCTCTCGCGCCCGCTCTGTCTCTCGCGCCCGCTCTGTCTCTCGCGCCCGCTCTGTCTCCTCGCGCCCGCTCTGTCTCTCGCGCCCGCTCCGTCTCTCTCTCTCGCCCGCCCGCCCTCCGTCTCTCGCCCTCCGTCTCTCGCGCGCGCGCGCTCTCCCCCCCCCCCCCCCCCCACCCCCCCCGGCGCGCGGTCTGTCTCTCTCCCCCTCTCTGTCTCTCTCTCTTCCGTCCACCCATCGCTTCGCCGTCTCACGCTTACTGAGTTGAATGTTCCGCGGCGATTTCTTCTTGGCTTGAACTTGGCTCTCGTTGCGCTTCTTTCTGCAGAAGATGGATATCGGAGGGTGTAAGAAGCTGCATGACGTGGCCCTTCGCGCCGACTATCTCAATGCCTCCAAGACCAGGGATTACTTGTTCGAGAAAGAGGTGAGGAGTTCTTCAAACAGCCATCAGTCACCTCCCGTCGCTCAGCCAGCTTACCCGAGGAGCGCGCGTCTTACAACCGTGGGTGGGGCAGAGAGGTGGACTGGTGGAGGGGGAATAGAAAGGGGGGATGGACAGGGAGGAGAGTTGGGAAGAGGAGGAGAGAGATGCTGGAGAGTCTAGAACCAGGGGTCACAGTCTCAGGATAAGGGGTCGGCCATTGAGGACTGAGATGAGGAGGAATTTCTTCACTCAGAGGGCGGTGAATCTTTGGAATTCTCTGCCCCAGAGGGCTGTGGAGACTCAGTCATTGAGTATATTCAAGGCCGAGATCGAGAGATTTTTGGACTCTCGGGGAATCGAGGGAGATGGGGATCGGCGGGGAAAGTGGAGTTGAGGTGGATGATCAGCCATTGAATGGCGGAGCAGGCGCGAGGGGCCGAATGGCCGACTCCTCCTAATTCTTCTGTTCTTGGATGGACTGGAGGAGCAGAGGGAGGCGAGATCTAGACTGGGGAGAGATCTGGACTGAGGAGAGGGAGAGAGATGGACTGGGGGGGAGAGAGAGATGGACTGGGGAGAGAGAGATGGACTGGGGAGAGAGAGATGGACTGGGGGGAGAGAGAGAGATGGACTGGGGGGAGAGAGAGAGATGGACTGGGGGGAGAGAGAGAGATGGACTGGGGGGAGAGAGAGAGATGGACTGGGGGGAGAGAGAGAGATGGACTGGGGGGAGAGAGAGAGATGGACTGGGGGGGAGAGAGATCTGGACTGGGGAGAGAGAGAGAGATGGACTGGGGAGAGAGAGAGAGATGGACTGGGGGGAGAGAGAGAGATGGACTGGGGGGAGAGAGAGATGGACTGGGGAGAGAGAGATGGACTGGGGGGAGAGAGATCTGGACTGGGGAGAGAGAGAGATGGACTGGGGGGAGAGAGAGATGGACTGGGGGGAGAGAGAGAGATGGAC
The DNA here is from genome assembly GCF_052327205.1 of Somniosus microcephalus. Taxonomy (NCBI): domain Eukaryota; kingdom Metazoa; phylum Chordata; class Chondrichthyes; order Squaliformes; family Somniosidae; genus Somniosus; species Somniosus microcephalus. The sequence continues at coordinate 17,922,781 of NW_028225187.1, read as the reverse complement.
TGGGGGGGAGAGAGATGGACTGGGGGGAGAGAGATCTGGACTGGGGAGAGAGAGAGATGGACTGGGGGGAGAGAGATCTGGACTGGGGAGAGAGAGATGGACTGGGGAGAGAGAGATGGACTGGGAGAGAGAGATGGACTGGGGGAGAGAGAGAGATGGACTGGGGGAGAGAGAGAGATGGACTGGGGGGAGAGAGAGATGGACTGGGGGGAGAGAGAGATGGACTGGGGGGAGAGAGAGATGGACTGGGGGGAGAGAGATGGACTGGGGGAGAGAGAGATGGACTGGGGAGAGAGAGATGGACTGGGGGAGAGAGAGATGGACTGGGGGGAGAGAGAGAGATGGACTGGGGGGAGAGAGAGAGATGGACTGGGGGGAGAGAGAGAGATGGACTGGGGGAGAGAGAGAGATGGACTGGGGAGAGAGAGAGATGGACTGGAGAGAGAGAGAGATGGACTGGGGAGAGAGAGAGAGATGGACTGGGGAGAGAGAGAGAGATGGACTGGGGAGAGAGAGAGAGATGGACTGGGGGGGAGGAGAGAGAGATGGACTGGGGAGAGAGAGAGATGGACTGGGGAGAGAGAGAGATGGACTGGGGAGAGAGAGAGATGGACTGGGGAGAGAGAGAGATGGACTGGGGAGAGAGAGAGATGGACTGGGGAGAGAGAGAGATGGACTGGGGGGAGAGAGATGGACTGGGGGGAGAGAGAGATGGACTGGGGGAGAGAGAGATGGACTGGGGTAGAGAGATGGACTGGGGTAGAGAGAGATGGACTGGGGGAGAGAGAGATGGACTGGGGAGAGAGAGATGGACTGGGGGGAGAGAGAGATGGACTGGGAGAAGAGAGAGAGATGGACTGGGGAGAGAGAGGGAGAGATGGACTGGGGTTGAGAGAGATGGACTGGGGTTGAGAGAGATGGACTGGGGAGAGAGAGATGGACTGGGAGAGAGAGATGGACTGGGGAAAGAGAGAGATGGACTGGGGGGAGAGAGAGATGGACTGGGGGGAGAGAGAGATGGACTGGGGGAGAGAGAGATGGACTGGGGGAGAGAGAGATGGACTGGGGGGAGAGAGATGGACTGGGGGAGAGAGAGATGGACTGGGGGAGAGAGAGATGGACTGGGGGAGAGAGAGAGATGGACTGGGGGGAGAGAGAGAGATGGACTGGGGGGAGAGAGAGAGATGGACTGGGGGAGAGAGAGAGATGGACTGGGGGAGAGAGAGAGATGGACTGGGGAGAGAGAGAGATGGACTGGAGAGAGAGAGAGATGGACTGGGGAGAGAGAGAGAGATGGACTGGGGAGAGAGAGAGATGGACTGGGGGAGAGAGAGAGATGGACTGGGGAGAGAGAGAGATGGACTGGGGAGAGAGAGAGATGGACTGGGGAGAGAGAGATGGACTGGGGAGAGAGAGAGATGGACTGGGGAGAGAGAGAGATGGACTGGGGAGAGAGAGAGATGGACTGGGGGGAGAGAGATGGACTGGGGGGAGAGAGAGATGGACTGGGGGAGAGAGAGATGGACTGGGGTAGAGAGAGATGGACTGGGGTAGAGAGAGATGGACTGGGGTAGAGAGAGATGGACTGGGGGAGAGAGAGATGGACTGGGGGAGAGAGAGATGGACTGGGAGAAGAGAGAGAGATGGACTGGGGAGAGAGAGGGAGAGATGGACTGGGGTTGAGAGAGATGGACTGGGGTTGAGAGAGATGGACTGGGGAGAGAGAGATGGACTGGGGAGAGAGAGATGGACTGGGGAAAGAGAGAGATGGACTGGGGAAAGAGAGAGAGATGGACTGGGGAAAGAGAGAGATGGACTGGGGAAGAGAGAGATGGACTGGGGAAAGAGAGAGATGGACTGGGGAGAGAGAGAGATGGACTGGGGAAGAGAGAGAGATGGACTGGGAGAGAGAGAGATGGACTGGGGAGAGAGAGAGATGGACTGGGGGGAGAGAGATGGACTGGGGAGAGAGAGATGGACTGGGGGGGGAGAGAGAGATGGACTGGGGGGAGAGAGAGATGGACTGGGGAGAGAGAGATGGACTGGGGGGAGAGAGAGAGATGGACTGGGGGGGAGAGAGAGAGAGATGGACTGGGGAGAGAGAGAGATGGACTGGGGGAGAGGGAGAGATGGACTGGGAGGGAGAGAGATGGACTGGGGGGAAAGGGAGAGATGGACTGGGGAGGGAGAGATATGGACTGGGGAGAGAGAGAGATGGACTGGGGAGAGAGAGAGAGATGGACTGGGGGAGAGAGAGAGATGGACTGGGGGGAGAGAGAGATGGACTGGTGGGGGGAGAGAGAGATGGACTGGGGGGAGAGAGAGATGGACTGGGAGAAGAGAGAGAGATGGACTGGGGAGAGAGAGGGAGAGATGGACTGGGGTTGAGAGAGATGGACTGGGGTTGAGAGAGATGGACTGGGGAGAGAGAGATGGACTGGGGAGAGAGAGATGGACTGGGGAGAGAGAGATGGACTGGGGAAAGAGAGAGATGGACTGGGGAAAGAGAGAGAGATGGACTGGGGAAAGAGAGAGATGGACTGGGGAAGAGAGAGATGGACTGGGGAAAGAGAGAGATGGACTGGGGAAAGAGAGAGAGATGGACTGGGGAGAGAGAGAGATGGACTGGGAGAGAGAGAGATGGACTGGGGAGAGAGAGAGATGGACTGGGGGGAGAGAGATGGACTGGGGAGAGAGAGATGGACTGGGGGGGAGAGAGAGATGGACTGGGGGAGAGAGAGATGGACTGGGGAGAGAGAGATGGACTGGGGGGAGAGAGAGAGATGGACTGGGGGGAGAGAGAGAGAGATGGACTGGGGAGAGAGAGAGATGGACTGGGAGAGAGAGAGAGATGGACTGGGGGGAGAGAGATCTGGACTGGGGGGGAGAGAGAGAGATGGACTGGGGAGAGAGAGAGATGGACTGGGGGGGGGGAGAGAGAGAGATGGACTGGGGGGAGAGAGATGGACTGGGGGAGAGAGAGAGATGGACTGGGGGGGAGAGAGCGATGGACTGGGGGGAGAGAGAGATGGACTGGGGGAGAGAGAGAGATGGACTGGGGGGGAGAGAGAGATGGACTGGGGAGAGAGAGAGATGGACTGGGGAGAGAGAGAGATGGACTGGGGGGGAGAGAGAGAGATGGACTGGGGAGAGAGAGAGATGGACTGGGGAGAGAGAGAGATGGACTGGGGAGAGAGAGAGATGGACTGGGGGGGGAGAGAGAGATGGACTGGGGGGGGGAGAGAGAGATGGACTGGGGAGAGAGAGAGATGGACTGGGGGAGAGAGAGATGGACTGGGGAGAGAGAGATGGACTGGGGGAGAGAGAGAGATGGACTGGGGGAGAGAGAGAGAGATGGACTGGGGGGAGAGAGAGATGGACTGGGGGAGAGAGAGATGGACTGGGGGGAGAGAGAGAGATGGACTGGGGGGAGAGAGAGAGATGGACTGGGGGGAGAGAGAGAGATGGACTGGGGGGAGAGAGAGAGATGGACTGGGGAGAGAGAGAGATGGACTGGGGGAGAGAGAGAGATGGACTGGGGAGAGAGAGAGATGGACTGGGGAGAGAGAGAGATGGACTGGGGAGAGAGAGAGATGGACTGGGGAGAGAGAGAGAGATGGACTGGGGGGAGAGAGAGATGGACTGGGGAGAGAGAGAGATGGACTGGGGAGAGAGAGAGATGGACTGGGGAGAGAGAGAGATGGACTGGGGAGAGAGAGAGATGGACTGGGGAGAGAGAGATGGACTGGGGGGAGAGAGAGATGGACTGGGGGGAGAGAGAGATGGACTGGGGGGAGAGAGAGATGGACTGGGGGAGAGAGAGATGGACTGGGGGAGAGAGAGATGGACTGGGGGAGAGAGAGATGGACTGGGGGAGAGAGAGATGGACTGGGGGAGAGAGAGATGGACTGGGGGAGAGAGAGATGGACTGGGGGAGAGAGAGATGGACTGGGGGAGAGAGAGATGGACTGGGGGGAGAGAGAGATGGACTGGGAGAAGAGAGAGAGATGGACTGGGGAGAGAGAGGGAGAGATGGACTGGGTTGAGAGAGATGGACTGGGGAAAGAGAGAGATGGACTGGGAGAGAGAGATGGACTGGGGAAAGAGAGAGAGATGGACTGGGGAAAGAGAGAGAGATGGACTGGGAAGAGAGAGAGATGGACTGGGGGGAGAGAGGGAGAGATGGACTGGGGTTGAGAGAGATGGACTGGGGAAAGAGAGAGATGGACTGGGAGAGAGAGATGGACTGGGGGAAAGAGAGAGAGATGGACTGGGGAAAGAGAGAGAGATGGACTGGGGAAGAGAGAGAGATGGACTGGGGGGAGAGAGAGATGGACTGGGGGGAGAGAGATGGACTGGGGGGGAGAGAGATGGACTGGGGGGGGAGAGAGATGGACTGGGGGGAGAGAGAGATGGACTGGGGGGAGAGAGAGATGGACTGGGGGGGAGAGAGAGAGATGGACTGGGGAGAGAGAGAGATGGACTGGGGGGAGAGGGAGAGATGGACTGGGGGGAGAGGGAGAGATGGACTGGGGAGGGAGAGAGATGGACTGGGGGGAGAGGGAGAGATGGACTGGGGAGGGAGAGAGAGATGGACTGGGGGGAGAGAGAGATGGACTGGGGGGAGAGAGATGGACTGGGGAGAGAGATGGACTGGGGGGAGAGAGAGATGGACTGGGGATAGAGAGATGGACTGGGGGGGAGAGAGAGAGATGGACTGGGGAGAGAGAGATGGACTGGGGGGAGAGGGAGAGATGGACTGGGGAGGGAGAGAGATGGACTGGGGAGGGAGAGATATGGACTGGGGAGAGAGAGAGATGGACTGGGGAGAGAGAGAGAGATGGACTGGGGGGAGAGAGATGGACTGGGGGGGAGAGAGATGGACTGGGGAGAGAGAGATGGACTGGGGAGAGAGAGATGGACTGGGGAGAGAGAGAGAGAGATGGACTGGGGAGAGAGAGATGGACTGGGGGAGAGAGAGATGGACTGTGGGAGAGAGAGATGGACTGGGGAGAGAGAGAGATGGACTGGGGGGAGAGAGAGAGATGGACTGGGGGGAGAGAGAGATGGACTGGGGGGAGAGAGATGGACTGGGGGGAGAGAGAGATGGACTGGGGGGAGAGAGAGATGGACTGGGGAGAGAGAGAGATGGACTGGGGAGAGAGAGATGGACTGGGGGGGAGAGAGAGATGGGCTGGGGGGGGGAGAGAGATGGACTGGGGAGAGAGAGAAATGGACTGGGGGGAAAGAGAGAGATGGACTGGGGGGGAGAGAGATGGACTGGGGGGAGAGAGAGATGGACTGGGGGGGAGAGAGCGATGGACTGGGGGGAGAGAGAGAGATGGACTGGGGGAGAGAGAGAGATGGACTGGGGGGGAGAGAGAGATGGACTGGGGAGAGAGAGAGATGGACTGGGGGGGGGAGAGAGAGAGATGGACTGGGGAGAGAGAGAGATGGACTGGGGAGAGAGAGATGGACTGGGGGGGGGAGAGAGATGGACTGGGGGGGGGGGAGAGAGAGATGGACTGGGGAGAGAGAGAGATGGACTGGGGGAGAGAGAGATGGACTGGGGGGGTGAGAGAGATGGACTGGGGAGAGAGAGATGGACTGGGGAGAGAGAGATGGACTGGGGGAGAGAGAGAGATGGACTGGGAGAAGAGAGAGAGATGGACTGGGGAGAGAGAGGGAGAGATGGACTGGGGTTGAGAGAGATGGACTGGGGTTGAGAGAGATGGACTGGGGTTGAGAGAGATGGACTGGGGAGAGAGAGATGGACTGGGGAGAGAGAGATGGACTGGGGAGAGAGAGATGGACTGGGGGAGAGAGAGATGGACTGGGGAAAGAGAGAGAGATGGACTGGGAGAGAGAGATGGACTGGGGAAAGAGAGAGAGATCGACTGGGGAAAGAGAGAGATGGACTGGGGGGAGAGAGAGATGGACTGGGGAGAGAGAGAGATGGACTGGGGGGAGAGAGAGATGGACTGGGGAAAGAGAGAGAGATGGACTGGGGAGAGAGAGAGATGGACTGGGGGGAGAGAGATGGACTGGGGAGAGAGAGATGGACTGGGGGGAGAGAGAGATGGACTGGGGAGAGAGAGATGGACTGGGGGGGAGAGAGAGAGATGGACTGGGGAGGGAGAGAGATGGACTGGGGGGAGAGGGAGAGATGGACTGGGGAGGGAGAGATATGGACTGGGGAGAGAGAGAGATGGACTGGGGAGAGAGAGAGAGATGGAGTGGGGGGAGAGAGAGATGGACTGGGGGGAGAGAGATGGACTGGGGAGAGAGAGATGGACTGGGGAGAGAGAGATGGACTGGGGAGAGAGAGATGGACTGGGGGGGAGAGAGATGGACTGGGGGAGAGAGAGATGGACTGGGGGAGAGAGAGATGGACTGGGGGAGAGAGAGATGGACTGGGGGAGAGAGAGATGGACTGGGGGAGAGAGAGATGGACTGGGGGAGAGAGAGATGGACTGGGGGAGAGAGAGATGGACTGGGGGAGAGAGAGATGGACTGGGGGAGAGAGAGATGGACTGGGGGGGGAGAGAGATGGACTGGGAGAAGAGAGAGAGATGGACTGGGGAGAGAGGGAGAGATGGACTGGGGTTGAGAGAGATGGACTGGGGTTGAGAGAGATGGACTGGGGAGAGAGAGATGGACTGGGGAGAGAGAGATGGACTGGGGAAAGAGAGAGAGATGGACTGGGAGAGAGAGATGGACTGGGAAAGAGAGAGAGATGGACTGGGGAGAGAGAGAGATGGACTGGGGGGAGAGAGAGATGGACTGGGGAAAGAGAGAGAGATGGACTGGGGAGAGAGAGATGGACTGGGGAGAGAGAGAGATGGACTGGGGAGAGAGAGATGGACTGGGGGGGGGAGAGAGAGATGGACTGGGGGGGGGAGAGAGATGGACTGGGGAGAGAGAGAGATGGACTGGGGGAGAGAGAGATGGACTGGGGGAGAGAGAGATGGACTGGGGAGAGAGAGATGGACTGGGGAGAGAGAGATGGACTGGGGGAGAGAGAGAGATGGACTGGGGGGAGAGAGAGATGGACTGGGGGGAGAGAGAGATGGACTGGGGGAGAGAGAGATGGACTGGGGGGAGAGAGAGATGGACTGGGGGGAGAGAGAGATGGACTGGGGGGAGAGAGAGATGGACTGGGGGGGAGAGAGAGATGGACTGGGGGGAGAGAGATGGACTGGGGGGAGAGAGAGATGGACTGGGGGGAGAGAGATGGACTGGGGGAGAGAGATGGACTGGGGGGAGAGAGAGAGATGGACTGGGGGGAGAGAGAGAGATGGACTGGGGGGAGAGAGAGAGATGGACTGGGGGGAGAGAGAGAGATGGACTGGGGAGAGAGAGAGAGATGGACTGGGGGGAGAGAGAGAGATGGACTGGGGAGAGAGAGAGATGGACTGGGGAGAGAGATGGACTGGGGAGAGAGAGATGGACTGGGGAGAGAGAGAGATGGACTGGGGAGAGAGAGAGATGGACTGGGGGGAGAGAGAGATGGACTGGGGGGAGAGAGATGGACTGGGGGGAGAGAGAGATGGACTGGGGGAGAGAGAGATGGACTGGGGTAGAGAGAGATGGACTGGGGGAGAGAGAGATGGACTGGGGGAGAGAGAGATGGACTGGGGGGAGAGAGAGATGGACTGGGAGAAGAGAGAGAGATGGACTGGGGAGAGAGAGGGAGAGATGGACTGGGGTTGAGAGAGATGGACTGGGGTTGAGAGAGATGGACTGGGGAGAGAGAGATGGACTGGGGAGAGAGAGATGGACTGGGGAGAGAGAGATGGACTGGGGAAAGAGAGAGAGATGGACTGGGAGAGAGAGATGGACTGGGGAAAGAGAGAGAGATGGACTGGGGAAAGAGAGAGATGGACTGGGGGGAGAGAGAGATGGACTGGGGAGAGAGAGAGATGGACTGGGGGGAGAGAGATGGACTGGGGAGAGAGAGAGATGGACTGGGGAGAGAGAGAGATGGTCTGGGGGGAGAGAGATGGACTGGGGAGAGAGAGATGGACTGGGGGGAGAGAGAGATGGACTGGGGGAGAGAGAGATGGACTGGGGGGGGGAGAGAGAGAGATGGACTGGGGGGAGAGGGAGAGATGGACTGGGGAGGGAGAGAGATGGACTGGGGGGAAAGGGAGAGATGGACTGGGGAGGGAGAGAGATGGACTGGGGAGGGAGAGATATGGACTGGGGAGAGAGAGAGATGGACTGGGGAGAGAGATAGAGATGGACTGGGGGGAGAGAGAGATGGACTGGGGAGAGAGAGAGATGGACTGGGGGGAGAGAGATGGACTGGGGAGAGAGAGATGGACTGGGGGGGGAGAGAGAGATGGACTGGGGGGAGAGAGAGATGGACTGGGGAGAGAGAGATGGACTGGGGGGGAGAGAGAGAGATGGACTGGGGAGAGGGAGAGATGGACTGGGGAGGGAGAGAGATGGACTGGGGAGGGAGAGATATGGACTGGGGAGGGAGAGATATGGACTGGGGAGAGAGAGAGATGGACTGGGGAGAGAGAGAGAGATGGACTGGGGGGAGAGAGATCTGGACTGGGGGGAGAGAGATCTGGACTGGGGGGAGAGAGAGATGGACTGGGGGGAGAGAGAGATGGACTGGGGGAGAGAGAGAGATGGACTGGGGAGAGAGAGAGATGGACTGGGGAGAGAGAGATGGTCTGGGGGGGAGAGAGAGAGATGGACTGGGGAGAGAGAGATGGACTGGGGAGAGAGAGAGAGAGATGGACTGGGGAGAGAGAGATGGACTGGGGGAGAGAGAGATGGACTGTGGGAGAGAGGATGGACTGGGGGGAGAGAGAGAGATGGACTGGGGGGAGAGAGAGATGGACTGGGGGGAGAGAGAGATGGACTGGGGGGAGAGAGATGGACTGGGGAGAGAGAGAGATGGACTGGGGAGAGAGAGAGATGGACTGGGGGGGAGAGAGAGATGGACTGGGGGGGGAGAGAGAGATGGACTGGGGGGGAGAGAGAGATGGACTGGGGAGAGAGAGAAATGGACTGGGGAGAGAGAGAAATGGACTGGGGGGAGAGAGAGAGATGGACTGGGGGGGAGAGAGATGGACTGGGGGAGAGAGAGATGGACTGGGGGGGAGAGAGCGATGGACTGGGGGGAGAGAGAGATGGACTGGGGGAGAGAGAGAGATGGACTGGGGGGGAGAGAGAGATGGACTGGGGAGAGAGAGAGATGGACTGGGGGGGGGGAGAGAGAGATGGACTGGGGAGAGAGAGAGATGGACTGGGGAGAGAGAGAGATGGACTGGGGGGGGAGAGAGAGATGGACTGGGGGGGGGGAGAGAGAGATGGACTGGGGGAGAGAGAGATGGACTGGGGAGAGAGAGATGGACTGGGGAGAGAGAGATGGACTGGGGGAGAGAGAGAGATGGACTGGGGGAGAGAGAGAGATGGACTGGGGGGAGAGAGAGATGGACTGGGGGGGGAGAGAGATGGACTGGGGGGAGAGAGAGATGGACTGGGGGGAGAGAGATGGACTGGGGGAGAGAGAGATGGACTGGGGGAGAGAGAGATGGACTGGGGGAGAGAGAGAGATGGACTGGGGGAGAGAGAGAGATGGACTGGGGGGAGAGAGAGAGATGGACTGGGGGGAGAGAGAGAGATGGACTGGGGAGAGAGAGAGATGGACTGGGGAGAGAGAGAGATGGACTGGGGAGAGAGAGAGATGGACTGGGGAGAGAGAGAGATGGACTGGGGAGAGAGAGAGATGGACTGGGGGGAGAGAGAGATGGACTGGGGGGAGAGAGATGGACTGGGGGGAGAGAGAGATGGACTGGGGGAGAGAGAGATGGACTGGGGTAGAGAGAGATGGACTGGGGGAGAGAGAGATGGACTGGGGGGAGAGAGATGGACTGGGAGAAGAGAGAGAGATGGACTGGGGAGAGAGAGGGAGAGATGGACTGGGGTTGAGAGAGATGGACTGGGGTTGAGAGAGATGGACTGGGGAGAGAGAGATGGACTGGGGAGAGAGAGATGGACTGGGGAGAGAGAGATGGACTGGGGAGAGAGAGATGGACTGGGGAAAGAGAGAGAGATGGACTGGGAGAGAGAGATGGACTGGGGAAAGAGAGAGTGATGGACTGGGGAAAGAGAGAGAGATGGACTGGGGAAAGAGAGAGATGGACTGGGGGGAGAGAGAGATGGACTGGGGAGAGAGAGAGATGGACTGGGGGGAGAGAGATGGACTGGGGAGAGAGAGAGATGGACTGGGGAGAGAGAGAGATGGTCTGGGGGGAGAGAGATGGACTGGGGAGAGAGAGATGGACTGGGGGGGGAGAGAGAGATGGACTGGGGGGAGAGAGAGATGGACTGGGGGAGAGAGAGAGATGGACTGGGGGAGAGAGAGAGATGGACTGGGGGAGAGAGAGAGATGGACTGGGGGAGAGAGAGATGGACTGGGGAGAGAGAGATGGACTGGGGGGAGAGAGATGGACTGGGGAGAGAGAGAGATGGACTGGGGAGAGAGAGATGGACTGGGGAGAGAGAGAGAGAGATGGACTGGGGAGAGAGAGATGGACTGGGGGGAGAGAGAGATGGACTGGGGGGAGAGAGAGATGGACTGGGGGGAGAGAGAGATGGACTGGGGGGAGAGAGAGATGGACTGGGGAGAGAGAGAGATGGACTGGGGGGGAGAGAGAGATGGACTGGGGGGGGTAGAGAGAGATGGACTGGGGGGGGGAGAGAGAGATGGACTGGGGAGAGAGAGAAATGGACTGGGGGGAGAGAGAGAGATGGACTGGGGGGGAGAGAGATGGACTGGGGGAGAGAGAGATGGACTGGGGGGGAGAGAGCGATGGACTGGGGGGAGAGAGAGATGGACTGGGGGAGAGAGAGAGATGGACTGGGGGGGAGAGAGAGATGGACTGGGGAGAGAGAGAGATGGACTGGGGGGGGGAGAGAGAGATGGACTGGGGGGGGGAGAGACAGATGGACTGGGGAGAGAGAGAGATGGACTGGGGAGAGAGAGAGATGGACTGGGGAGAGAGAGAGATGGACTGGGGGGGGGAGAGAGAGATGGACTGGGGAGAGAGAGAGATGGACTGGGGGAGAGAGAGATGGACTGGGGGAGAGAGAGATGGACTGGGGGAGAGAGAGATGGACTGGGGAGAGAGAGATGGACTGGGGGAGAGAGAGAGATGGACTGGGGGAGAGAGAGAGATGGACTGGGGGGAGAGAGAGATGGACTGGGGGGAGAGAGAGATGGACTGGGGGGAGAGAGATGGACTGGGGGAGAGAGAGATGGACTGGGGGAGAGAGAGATGGACTGGGGGGAGAGAGAGAGATGGACTGGGGGGAGAGAGAGAGATGGACTGGGGGAGAGAGAGAGATGGACTGGGGAGAGAGAGAGATGGACTGGGGAGAGAGAGAGATGGACTGGGGAGAGAGAGAGATGGACTGGGGAGAGAGAGAGATGGACTGGGGAGAGAGAGAGAGATGGACTGGGGGAGAGAGAGAGATGGACTGGGGAGAGAGAGAGATGGACTGGGGAGAGAGAGAGATGGACTGGGGAGAGAGAGAGATGGACTGGGGAGAGAGAGAGATGGACTGGGGAGAGAGAGAGATGGACTGGGGGGAGAGAGAGATGGACTGGGGGGAGAGAGATGGACTGGGGAGAGAGAGAAATGGACTGGGGGGAGAGAGAGATGGACTGGGGGGAGAGAGAGAGATGGACTGGGGAGAGAGAGAGATGGACTGGGGAGAGAGAGAGATGGACTGGGGAGAGAGAGAGATGGACTGGGGAGAGAGAGAGATGGACTCGGAGAGAGATGGACTGGGGAGGGAGAGATGGACTGGGGAGGGAGAGATGGACTGGGGAGGGAGAGATGGACTGGGGAGGGAGAGATGGACTGGGGGAGGGAGCGATGGACTGGGGGAGAGAGATGGACTGGGGAGAGAGAGAGAGATGGACTGGGGAGAGAGAGAGAGACGGACTGGGGGGAGAGAGAGATGGGAAGAGGGGAGAGATGGGGAGAGGGAGAGATGGGAAGAGGGGAGAGATGGGGAGAGGAGGAGATGGGGAGAGATGGGAAGAGGGGAGATGGGGAGAGGGAGAGATGGGAAGCGAGGGGCAGATGCAGGGAACCTGTGTGTGAGAGATGGCAGGGAGTGAGGGTCGGAGAAATGACACCAGCTGTCCTGACTGGGACCTCCTGTGTCCTTCCCTTCTCCACAGGCTATGGACGTCGTCGAGGAATTCCTGGATGACTGCGATCGGAAAGCTGAGCAGGACAAAAACAAGCTGGTGCTCGTGCAGAAGTCCTTCACCACCGAGATTATTGCCAAGGTAGAGCCCGGGGACAGGGGGCGAGGCCAGAAGATGGGCATGGGCAGTGACCGCTGAACGGTTGGCGTCACTTGGCTGGGGAGACGCGGGCGGGGTTATTCCCCCCGCCCAGCGAGGGGTCAGCGTCTGTGGGGAGACCCCAGACACAGATGATCGAAGGGCTCCCCCTCATTCTTGGCTTTCTTGTCTTGCCCAGGTGGAGAAGGTGCAGATGTTAAATGACGACATCGGGAAGCTACTGGCCCGGGCGGAGCTCTTGGGGTCGAACGGAATCCTGGACCAGTCCCAGAGGGTGCTCGAGGAGGTGGACAGACTGACCAAACTGAAGAAAGAGTCCGAGGTGGGGATCGCGAGTCCGCAAGGGGCGCAACACGGCGCAGAATGAGGCCATTTGGCTCGCCGTCCTGTATCAATCCCCAAACTAATCCCACTGCCCCGCTCTCTCCCCATAGCCCTGTATCAATCCCCAAACTAATCCCACTGCCCCACTCTCTCCCCACAGCCCTGTATCAATCCCCAAACTAATCCCACTGCCCCGCTCTCTCCCCATAGCCCTGTATCAATCTCCAAACTAATCCCACTGCCCCGCTCGCTTCCCATAGCCGTGTATCAATCTCCAAACGAAACCCACTGCCCCGCTCTCTCCCCATAGCCCTGTATCAATCCCAAACTAATCCCACTGCCCCGCTCTCTCCACATAGCCCTGTATCAATCCCCAAACTAATCCCACTGCCCCGCTCTCTCCCCATAGCCCTGTATCAACCCCCAAACTAATCTCACTGCCCCGCTCTCTCCCTGTAGCCCTGTATCAATCACCAAACTAATCCCACTGCCCAGCCCTCTTCCCATAGCCCTGTATCAGTGCCCAACTAATCCCACTGCCCCGCTCTCTCCCCATAGCCCTGTATCAATCCCCAAACTAATCCCACTGCCCCGCTCTGTCCCCATAGCCCTGTATCAGTCCCCAAACTAATCCCACTGCCCCGCTCTCTCCCCATAGCCCTGTATCAATCCCAAACTAATCCCACTGCCCCGCTCTCTCCCCATAGCCCTGTATCAATCCCCAAACTAATCCCACTGCCCCGCTCTCCCCGTAGCCCTGTATCAATCCCCAAACTAATCCCACTGCCCCGCTCTCTCCCCGTAGCCCTGCATCAATCACCAAACTAATCCCACTGCCCCGCTGTCTCCCCATAGCCCTGTATCAATCTCCAAACTAATCCCACTGCCCCGCTCTCTCCCCGTAGCCCTGTATCAATACCAAACTAATCCCACTGCCCCGCTCTCTCCCCGTAGCCCTGTATCAATCCCCAAACTAATCCCACTGCCCGCTCTCTCCCCATAGCCCTGTATCAATCCCCAATCTAATCCCACTGCCCCGCTCTCTCCCCATAGCCCTGTATCAATTCCCAAACTAATCCCACTGCCCCGCTCTCTCCCCATAGCCCTGTATCAATCCCCAAACTAATCCCACTGCCCCGCTCTCTCCCCATAGCCCTGTATCAATCCCCAAACTAATCCCACTGCCCCGCTCTCTCCCCATAGCCCTGTATCAATCCCCAATCTAATCCCACTGCCCCGCTCTCTCCCCGTAGCCCTGTATCAATACCAAACTAATCCCACTGCCCCGCTCTCTCCCCGTAGCCCTGTATCAATCCCCAAACTAATCCCACTGCCCGCTCTCTCCCCATAGCCCTGTATCAATCCCCAATCTAATCCCACTGCCCCGCTCTCTCCCCATAGCCCTGTATCAATTCCCAAACTAATCCCACTGCCCCGCTCTCTCCCCATAGCCCTGTATCAATCCCCAAACTAATCCCACTGCCCCGCTCTCTCCCCATAGCCCTGTATCAATCCCCAAACTAATCCCACTGCCCCGCTCTCTCCCCATAGCCGTGTATCAATCCCCAAACTAATCCCATAGCCCTGTATCAATCCTCAAACTAATCCCACTGCCCCGCTCTCTCCCCATAGCCCTGTATCAATCCCAAATTAATCCCGCTGCCCCGTTCTCTCCCCACAGCCCTGTCAATCCCCAAACTAATCCCACTGCCCCGCTCTCTCCCTGTAGCCCTGTATCAATCCCAAACTAATCCAACTGCCCCACTCTCTCCCCATAGCCCTGTATCAATCCCCAAACTAATCCCACTGCCCCGCTCTCTCCCCATAGCCCTGTATCAATCACAAACTAATCCCACTGCCCCGCTCTCTCCCCATAGCCCTGTATCAATCCCCAAACTAATCCCACTGCCCCGCTCTCTCCCCACAGCCCTGTATCAATCCCCAAACTAATCCCACTGCCCCGCTCTCTCCCCACAGCCCTGTATCAATCCCCAAACTAATCCCACTGCCCCGCTCTCTCCCCATAGCCCTGTATCAATCCCCAAACTAATCCCACTGCCCCGCTCTCTCCCCGTAGCCCTGTATCAATCACCAAACTAATCCCACTGCCCCGCTCTCTCCCCATAGCCCTGTACCAATCCCCAAACTAATCCCACTGCCCCGCTCTCTCCCCATAGCCCTGTATCAATCCCCAAACTAATCCCACTGCCCCGCTCTCTCCCCATAGCCCTGTACCAATCCCCAAACTAATCCCACTGCCCCGCTCTCTCCCCATAGCCCTGTATCAATCCCCAAACTAATCCCACTGCCCCGCTCTCTCCCCGTAGCCCTGTATCAATCCCCAAACTAATCCCACTGCCCCGCTCTCTCCCCGTAGCCCTGTATCAATCCCCAAACTAATCCCACTGCCCCGCTCTCTCCCCATAGCCCTGTATCAATTCCCAAACTAATCCCACTGCCCCGCTCTCTCCCCATAGCCCTGTATCAATTCCCAAACTAATCCCACTGACCGCCCTCTCCCCATAGCCCTGTATCAATCCCCAAACTAATCCCACTGCCCCGCTCTCTCCCCATAGCCCTGTATCAGTCCCCAAACTAATCCCACTGCCCCGCTCTCTCCCCATAGCCCTGTATCAATCCCCAAACTAATCCCACTGCCCCGCTCTCTCCCCGTAGCCCTGTATCAGTCCCCAAACTAATCCCACTGCCCCGCTCTCTCCCCATAGCCCTGTATCAGTCCCCAAACTAATCGCACTGCCCCGCTCTCTCCCCGTAGCCCTGTATCAGTCCCCAAACTAATCGCACTGCCCCACTCTCTCCCCATAGCCCTGTATCAATCCCCAAACTAATCCCACTGCCCCACTCTCTCCCCATAGCCCTGTATCAATCCCCAAACTAATCCCACTGCCCCACTCTCTCCCCACAGCCCTGTATGAATCCCAAACTAATCCCACTGCCCCGCGGGCGAGGGTGGGAGCGGGGGTTTGGCCAGCTTTGTTTCATTCAGTGCCTCTCTCATCTCTCTCTCTCTCTCCCCTCCCTCTCTTTCTTTCTCTCTCTCTCTCTTGGATGGACAGCAAGAATACCGCAACAACATCCCAACCTGCAGCTTGCAACAGCAGAAGCTGCGGGTGTGCGACGTGTGCGGGGCCTACCTGGGCCTGCAGGAGAAGGACAAGAGGCTGGCCGATCACTTCCGCGGGCGGCTGCACATGGGCTTCATGGAGATCAGGAGCAAGCTGCAACAGGTCAAGGTGAGTCGCAGGACCACGGCCTCTTGGTGTTCAGAGAGGCTCGGTCCCTCCCTCGGGGAGATGTATTCCTTTGAGAAACAAAAAACTCCACAGGGGGAAAAGTGATCCCATTCATTCATGGGATGCCTGCGTCGCTGGCGAGGCCGGCATTTATTGCCCATCCCTAATCGCCCTTGAGAAGGTGGTGGTGAGCCTCTTTAGAGCAGGGAAGGTTAAGGGGAGATTGACCAGAATGGTACCAGGGATGAGGGACTTCAGTGATGTGGAGAGACTGGAGAAGCTGGGGTTGTTCTCCTTAGAGCAGAGAAGGTTAAGGGGCAGATTGACCAGAATGGTACCAGGGATGAGGGACTTCAGTGATGTGGAGAGACTGGAGAAGCTGGGGTTGTTCTCCTTAGAGCAGAGAAGGTTAAGGGGCAGATTGACCAGAATGGTACCAGGGATGAGGGACTTCAGTGATGTGGAGAGACTGGAGAAGCTGGGGTTGTTCTCCTTGGCGCAGAGAAGGTTAAGGGGCAGATTGACCAGAATGGTACCAGGGATGAGGGACTTCAGTGATGTGGAGAGACTGGAGAAGCTGGGGTTGTTCTCCTTGGCGCAGAGAAGGTTAAGAGGAGATTGACCAGAATGGTACCAGGGATGAGGGACTTCAGTGATGTGGAGAAGCTGGGTGTTGTTCTCCTTAGAGCAGAGAAGGTTAAGAGGAGATTGACCAGAATGGTACCAGGGGTGAGGGACTTCAGTGATGTGGAGAGACTGGAGAAGCTGGGTGTTGTTCTCCTTAGAGCAGAGAAGGTTAAGGGGCAGATTGACCAGAATGGGACCAGGGATGAGCGACTTCAGTGATGTGGAGAGACTGGAGAAGCTGGGTGTTGTTCTCCTTAGAGCAGAGAAGGTTAAGGGGAGATTGACCAGAATGGGACCAGGGATGAGGGACTTCAGTGATGTGGAGAGACTGGAGAAGCTGGGTGTTGTTCTCCTTAGAGCAGAGAAGGTTGAGGGGCAGATTGACCAGAATGGTACCAGGGATGAGCGACTTCAGTGATGTGGAGAGACTGGAGAAGCTGGGATTGTTCTCCTTAGAGCAGAGAAGGTTAAGGGGAGATTGACCAGAATGGTACTGATGCGCTATCAATTGATGCGCTATCAATAACTCAAAAGACTGAGATTAAGCGAGTAATTAACAGGCTTTTATTAACAAGAGAATGAAGGTGTGCCTCGAGTGGTCGAGAATACAAAGGGGCTGTGGAGCAGTCACCTTTATACCTGGATTCGTGGGAGGAGTCAGCCGAGGCATGTACAGGCATGTACACCGTGGAATACAAACAGTGGTTTACCACATTCACCCCTTGTTTAAAATTGAGTCCGGCGGGGTGAAGTGTATTAAAAGTTAGTGTATTGGAGTCTCTCCGGAGGTCTTGTCTGCCGCTGTGATCGACGTGGCGACGGCAGGGGTAGTGAAGCTTCCAGCGTCGAGTCCCGCGTAGGCTGGGGCACTGGTGTGTAGTCCTCGTAGATGTCGAGCGGGTCGCGGGGCCCAGGCCTGCCGTCTGCTGGGGCTGGATATCGGATCGTTTGGGGGGGTGGGGTGGTAGTGGGTAGTGGGTTACTGCGGCCCCCGAGGGTGCGAGGTCTCTTATGGAGACTGTGTCCTCCCGCCCATCCGGGTACGCAATGTAAGCATACTGGGGGTTGGCGTGGAGGAGGTCGACCCTCTCGACCAGGGGTCCATTTTATGGGTCCTCACGTGTCTTCTCAGTAGGACCGGCCCTGGGGACGTCCGCCATGGCGGTAGCGATGTCCCCGATGTGGACTTCCTTGGGAAGACAAACATTTTCTCATGAGGGGTGGCGTTAGTGGCAGTGCAGAGCAGTGATCGAATAGAGTGGAGCGCATCGGGGAGCACATCCTGCCAGCGGGAGGTCGGAAGGCCCCTAGACTTTAAGGCTAGCAGGGCGGCCTTCCAAACTGTCGCATTCTCTCTTTCCACCTGTCCGTTCCCCCGGGGGTTGTAACTGGTGGTCCTGCTTGTGGCAATACCCCTAGCGAGCAGGTACTGACGGAGTTCGTCGCTCATAAACGATGAGCCCCGGTCGCTATGGATATAGCTGGGGAAACCGAACAGGGTGAAGAGGTCGTTCAGACATTTAATGACCGTGGCACTGGTCATGTCCGGGCAGGGGATGGCGAACGGGAAATGGGAGTACTCATCAATAATATTGAGGAAGTACACATTGCGGTCGGAGGAGGGGAGAGGTCCTTTAAAATCAACGCTCAGGCGCTCGAAGGGGCGAGTGGCTTTTATCAGGTGAGCCCTGTCTGGTCTATAAAAGTGCGGTTTGCACTCAGCGCAGACTTGGCAGTTCCTGGTCACGGTCCTGACCTCCTCAATGGAGTAAGGCAGGTTGCGGGCCATGATGAAGTGGAAGAACCTGGTGACCCCCGGGTGGCAGAGGTCATTGTGGAGGGCCCACAGTCTATCGATCTGCGCGCTGGCGCAGGTGCCACGCGATAGAGCATCCGGGGGTTCATTGAGCTTCCCGGGCCTCCAATGACGCACAGCCTCCACAATAGCCTGGGCCTCCTTCTCAACAGCGGAGTGTCTGGCCTCCGGGCCCTGGAGGGTTCGTGAAAAGAAGGCCACAGGTCTCCCCGCCTGATTGAGGGTAGCGGCCAGGGCAAAGTCGGACGCGTCGCTTTCCACCTGGAAGGGGATGGATTCGTCCACTGCGTGCATGGTGGCTTTGGCAATGTCTTCCTTGATACGGTGGAAGGCTAAGCGGGCCTCTGCCGCCACGGGAAAAGAGGTGGACTTGATCAGCGGACGGGCCTTGTCCGCATAATAGGGGACCCACTGGGCGTAATAAGAGAAAAACCCTAGGCACCTCTTCAGGGCCTTGAGGCAGTGGGAGTTCCATAAGGGGACGCATCCGGTCGGGGTCGGGGCCGATGACTCCCGTGTTCCACAACACAGCCAAGGATGGCGAGGCGGGTTGTGCGGAATATGCACTTCTCCTTGTTATACGTCAGGTTGAGGAGTTTGGCGGTGCAGAGGAATTTTTCGAGGTTTGCGTCATGGTCCTGCAAGTCATGGCCGCAGATGGTCACAGTGTCCAGATATGGGAAAGTGGCCTGCAACGCATTTTGATCGACCATCCGGTCCATCTCCCTTTGGAAGACGGAGACCCCGTTGGTGACGCCAAAGGGAACCCTAAGGAAGTGATAGAGGCGGCCGTTTGCCTCAAAGGCAGTATACTGGCGGTCCTCAGGGCAGATAGGGAGCTGGTGGTACGCTGATTTCAGGTCAATGGTCGAGAAGATGCGGTACTGCGCGATCTGGTTGACCATATCAGCTATGCGGGGGAGTGGGTAAGCGTTCAGCAGGGTGTAGCGATTTATTGTCTGGCTGTAGTCGATGACCAGGCGCTGCTTCTCGCCGGTCTTAACGACCACAACCTGGGCTCGCCAGGGGCTGCCCTCAATAATCCCTTCCTTCAGGAGCCGCTCCACTTCGGTTTTAATGAAAACCCTGTCCCCGGCACTGTATCGCCTGCTCTTTGTGGCGATGGGCTTACAGTTGGGGGTGAGGTTAGCAAACAGTGGGGGGGGGGGTGACTCTGACTGTGGAGAGGTTGCACCTGGTGCGCGGCGGGCAATTTGGAAGCTGCTGGCTGCGGACTGTGAGTGGGGGGAGGGGGCCACCGTACGCCATCGTAACACTTTTAAGGTGGCACTGAAAATCTAACCCCAGTAGAACGGCAGCGCAGAGGTCGGGCAGGACCAGAAGTTTAAAATTATCGTACACAGTCCCGTCTACTACGAGTGTCACCACGCAGTAGCCGCCAACGTCCGCTGACTGGGACTCGGAGGCCATAGAAATCCGCTGGTGCGCAGGCAGGACTGGGAGAGAGCAACGCTGCACCGTGTCGGGGTGGATGAAGCTCTCCGTGCTCCCAGAGTCAAAAAGGCAGATTGTTTTGTGACCATTTACCTTAATGTCCATTGTGGAACTGGCCAGCTGGTGCGGTCTCGCTTGGTCCAGTGTAACGGAGGCCAGCGTAGGGGTCGGTGTGTCGCTGCGGGTATCAGCTGAGGCGGTGTTGGGGGCCTGCTGCGTCCCGGCTGTCGTCCAAGATGGCGGCGTCCATGATTCCCCATGTGGCTGGAGGCGTCCAAAATGGCTGCTGTTCCGGTGGTTCGCACATGGCTGGGGAGGCCCAAGATGGCGGCCCGCACGGCCCACACACGGCGCTGCTGGGGTTCGGGGTGGCTTTGGCCCTGCAGACGCTGGCGTAGTGTCCCTTCTTCCCGCAGCCTGAGCAGATCGCATTTTTCGCCGGGCAGCGCGCTCTGGGGTGTTTGGCCTGGCCACTGAAGTAGCATTTCTGGCCTTGGGACACTGCTGCGGTAGTTGGGCCGTTGCTGGGATGTGGCTGGGGTGGCATGATGCTATGAGACGGTCCTACCGTGTCCCAGGCTGTCGTTCCCCGCGGCGTCCACGGTGCAGAGGAGTAGGCATCCATGCCCCGGTAGGCTGCGTCCAATGATAGTGCGAGTTCAGAGGCCTTGTTGAGATCGAGGTCACTCTGCTCCAACAGTCGCTGTCGGGTGTAATTGGACCTGTGGCCCGCTACAAAAGCGTCCCGGATAAGTTCCTCTGTGTACACGGCGGCCTTTACATCCTTACAACCACAGGCCCGGCCAAGCACAGACAGTGCCTGAAGGTATTCCTCGGTCGATTCCCCAGGTGGTTGTTTACGACTCCCCAGGAGGTGCCTGGCGTACACCTCGTTCACTGGGCGCGTGTACTGGTCCTTGAGCTTGATAGCATCCGCGTACGAGGTCGCGTCTTGGATGACCGAGTACACTCGGTGGTTCACTTTGGAGGTCAGGACATCCAGTTTGTCCTCGTCCGATTTGACCGTTTCAGCGGAGGCGATCAGAAATTTTTCAAAGCACCTCAGCCAGTGAGTAAACTTGGTGGATGCGTCCGCCTCCCGATGGTCTAAGTCTAGGCATGCTGGTGTGAGGATCTTCTCCATTATAAAATCTTGTTAATAAAATTGATGTGCTATCAATAACTCAAAAGACTGAGATTAAGCGAGTAATTAACAGGCTTTTATTAACAAGAGAATGAAGGTGTGCCTCGAGTGGTCGACCGGTCCAGAATACAAAGGGGCTGTGGAGCAGTCACCTTTATACCTGGATTCGTGGGAGGAGTCAGCCGAGGCATGTACACAGTGGAATACAAACAGTGGTTTACCACAGGTACCAGGGATGAGGGACTTCAGTGATGTGGAGAGACTGGAGAAGCTGGGATTGTTCTCCTTAGAGCAGAGAAGGTTAAGGGGAGATTGACCAGAATGGTACCAGGGATGAGGGACTTCAGTGATGTGGAGAGACTGGAGAAGCTGGGATTGTTCTCCTTAGAGCAGAGAAGGTTAAGGGGAGATTGACCAGAATGGTACCAGGGATGAGGGACTTCAGTGATATGGAGAGACTGGAGAAGCTGGGGTTGTTCTCCTTGGAGCAGAGAAGGTTAAGGGTGAGATTGACCAGAATGGTACCAGGGATGAGGGACTTCAGTGATGTGGAGAGACGAGAAGCTGGGATTGTTCTCCTTAGAGCAGAGAAGGTTAAGGGGAGATTGACCAGAATGGTACCAGGGATGAGGGACTTCAGTGATGTGGAGAAGCTGGGGTTGTTCTCCTTAGAGCAGAGAAGGTTAAGGGGAGATTGACCAGAATGGTACCAGGGATGAGGGACTTCGGTGATGTGGAGAGACTGGAGAAGCTGGGATTGTTCTCCTTAGAGCAGAGAAGGTTAAGGGGAGATTTGATAGAGGTGTTAAAAATCATGAAGGGTTTTGATGGAGTAAATAAGGAGAAACTGTTTCCAGTGGCAGGAGGGTCGGTAACCAGAGGACACAGATTGAAGATAATCAGCAAAAGAACCAGAGGGGAGATGAGGAGAATGTTTTTTACGCAGCGAGTTGTTGTGATCTGGAATGCGCTGCATGAAAGGGCGGTGGAAGCAGATTCAATAGTAACTTTCAAAAGGGGAATTGGAGAAATACTTGAAGGGGAAACATTTGCAGGGATATGGGACTAATTTATTTGGTTTTTATTCGTTCATTGGATGTAGGCGTCGCTGGCAAGGCCAGCATTTATTGCCCATCCCTAGTTGCCCCTTGAGAAGGTGGTGGTGAGCCGCCTCCTTGAACCGCTGCAGTCCGTGTGGTGAAGGTGCTCCCACAGTGCTGTTAGGGAGGGAGTTCCAGGATTTGGACCCAGCGACGATGAAGGAACGGCCGATATATTTCCAAGTCGGGATGGTGTGTGTGACTCGAAGGGGAACTTGGACAGGTTGGGTGATTGGGCAGATGCATGGCAGATGCAGTTTAACGTGGATAAATGCGAGGTTATCCACTTTGGTGGCAAAAACAGGAAGGCAGATTATTATCTGAACGGCAATAGATTGGGAGAAGGGGAAGTGCAGCGAGACCTGGGCGTCCTTGTGCACCAGTTGCTGAAGGTAAGCATGCAGGTGCAGCAGGCGGTTAAGAAGGCAAATGGTATGTTGGCCTTCGTAGCGAGAGGGTTCAAGTACAGGAGCAAGGATGTCTTGCTGCAGTTGTACAGGGCCTTGGTGAGACCACACCTTGAGTATTGTGTGCAGTTTTGGTCGCCTTATCTGAGGAAGGATGTTCGTGCCATGGAGGGAGTGCAGCGAAGATTCACCAGGCTGATACCTGGGATGGCAGGAATGACGTATGAAGAGAGATTGGGTCGATTGGGCTTGTACTCGCTGGAGTTTAGAAGAATGAGAGGGGAATCTCATTGAAACTTATAAAATTCTAACAGGACTAGACAGACTAGATGCAGGAAGGATGTTCCCGATGGTCGGGGAGTCCAGAACCAGGGGTCACAGTCTAAGGATAAGGGGTAAGCAATTTAGGACTGAGATGAGGAATTTCTTCACCCAGAGAGTGGTGAACCTGTGGAATTCTCTACCACAGAAGGCAGTAGAGGCCAATTCATTAAATATATTCAAGAAGGAGTTAGATATATTTCTTAAGGCTAAAGGGATAGGGTACTGAATTTGGATGATCAGCCATGATCTCATTGAATAAGCCAATCGGCTTGAGGGGCCGATTGGCTTACTCCTGCTCCTATCTTCTATGTTTCTATGTTTCCCATGCGCCTGCTGCCCTCGTCCTTCTAGGTGGAAGAGGTCGCGGGTTTGGGAGGTGCTGCCGAAGAAGCCTTGGCGAGTTGCTGCAGTGCGTCTTGTAGATGGTGCACACCGCAGCCACGGTGCGCCGGTGGTGGAGGGAGTGAATGTTTAAGGTGGTGGATGGGGTGCCAATCAAGTGGGGCTGCTTTGTCCTGGATGGTGTTGAGCTTCTCGAGTGTTGTTGGGAGCTGCACTCATCCAGGCAAGTGGAGAGTATTCCATCACACTCCTGACTTGTGCCTTGTAGATGGTGGAAAGGCTTTTGGGGAGTCAGGAGGTGAGACACTCGCCGCAGAATACCCAGCCTCTGACCTGCTCTTGTAGCCACAGTATTTATGTGGCTGGTCCAGTTAAGTTTCTGGTCAATGGTAACCCCCAGGATGTAGATGGTGGGGGATTTGGCGATTCTCTGCCCCAGGGAGCTGTGGAGGCAGGGTCATTGATTTTTGCAAGATAAGGGAGTGAAGGGTTATGGGGAGCGGGCAGGGAAGTGGCTTTGAGCCCAAGATCAGCCATGATCTTATTGAATGGCGGAGCAGGCTTGAGGGGGGCCTATTCCTGCTCCTATTTCTTATGTCCCTCCCTCTCCCTCAGGGAGATACATTCTACTGAAAAACAAAAACTCCACGGGGGGGGGGGGGGAAAGCGATCCAACTGTGGCTTTTAAAATTCATTCATGGGATGTGGGCGTCGCTGGCAAGGCCAAGCATTTATTGCCCGTCCCTAATTGCCCTCGAGAAGATGGTGGTGAGCCGCTGCAGTCCGTGTGGTGAAGGTACTCCCACAGGGTCGTTCGGGAGGGAGTTCCAGGATTTTGACCCAGCGACGATGAAGGATCGGCGCTATACTAACTCAGGATGGGTTTGGGGGTAATATATTAGCATGGAGGATAGAGGATCGGCTAACTAACAGAAAACAGAGAGTCGGGATAAATGGGTCATTTTCAGGTTGGCAAACTGTAACGAGCGGGGTGCCGCAGGGATCAGTGCTGGGGCCCCAACTATTTACAATCTATAGTAATGACTTGGATGAAGGGACCGAGTGTAATGTAGCCAAATCTGCTGATGATACAAAGATAGGTGGGAAAGCAAATTGTGTGGAGGATGTAAAGAATCTCCAAAGGGATATAGATAGGCTAAGTGAGTGGGCAAAACTCTGGCAGATGGAGTATAATGTGGGAAAATGCAAGGTTATCCACTTTGGTAGGAAAAATAAAAAAAAGCAAATTATTATTTAAATGGGGAGAGATTACAAAATGCTGAGGTACAGAGGGACCTGGGGGTCCTTGTACATGAATCACAATAAGTTAGCATGCAGATGCAGCAAGTAATCAAAAAAGCAAATTAAATGTTGGCCTTTATTGCAAGGGGGTTGGAGTGTAACGTGCTTGACTAATCCACTGGAATTTTTTGAAGATGTAACTGGTAGAATAGATAAGGGAGAACCAGTGGATGTGGTGTATTTGGACTTTCAGAAGGCTTTCGTTAAGGTCCCGCATAAGAGATTAGCGTGTGAAGTTAAGGCACATGGGATTGGGGGCAAGGTACTGACTTGGATAGAGAACTGGTTGGCAGACAGGAAGCAAAGAGTTGGAATAAACGGGTCTTTTTCCGAGTGGCAGGCAGTGACTAGTGGGGTACCGCAGGGATCAGTCCTAGGACCCCAGCTATTCACAATATGTATAAATGATCTAGACGAGGGAACTAGATGTAATATCTCCCAAGTTTGCAGACGACACAAAGCTGGGTGGGCGTGTGTGCTGTGAGGAGGATGCCGAGAAACTCCACAATGATTTGGATAGGTTGGGTGATTGGGCAGAAGCATGGCAGATGCAGTATAATGTGGATAAATGTGAGGTTATCCACTTTGGTAGCAAAAACAGGAAGGCAGATTATTATCTGAATGGCAATAGATTGGGAGAAGGGGAAGTGCAACGAGAACTGGGTGTTCTTGTGCACCAGTCGCATGCAGGTGCAGCAGGCGGTTAAGAAGGCAAATGGTATGTTGGCCTTCGTAGCGAGAGGGTTCAAGTACAGGAGCAAGGATGTCTTGCTGCAGTTGTACAGGGCCTTGGTGAGACCACACCTTGAGTATTGTGTGCAGTTTTGGTCACCTTATCTGAGGAAGGATGTTCTTGCCATGGAGGGAGTGCAGCGAAGATTCACCAGACTGATACCTGGGATGGCAGGAATGACGTATGAGGAGAGATTGGGTCGATTGGGCTTATACTCGCTGGAGTTTAGAAGAATGAGAGGGGATCTAATTGAAACTTATAAAATTCTAACAGGACTAGACAGACTAGACGCAGGAAGGATGTTCCCGATGGCGGGGGAGTCCAGAACCAGGGGTCACAGTCTAAGGATAAGGGGTAAGCCATTTAGGACAGAGATGAGGAGGAATTTCTTCACCCAGAGAGTGGTGAACCTGTGGAATTCTCTACCACAGAAGGCAGTAGAGGCCAATTCATTAAATATATTCAAGAAGGAGTTGGATATATTCCTTAAGGCTAAAGGGATCAAGGGATATGGGGAGAAAGCAGGGACAGGGTACTGAATTTGGATGATCAGCCATGATCTCATTGAATGGCGGAGCAGGCTCGAGGGGCCGAATGGCCTACTCCTGCTCCTATCTTCTGTTTCTATGTCTATGTTTCAAATGTAAGAAGCCACACAACACCAGGTTATAGTCCAACAGCTTTATTTGAAATCACAAGCTTTCGGAGCGCTGCTCCTTCGTCAGGTGAAGTGGAGAGATGCATAAAGACACAGCTTATATAGTCAGAGAATCATGTCAGATGATTACAGGTAATCTTTCTAACTGCCATTTATCACACCTCGGCAGAGAGATAATCACAGCAATCAAAGGTGTGAATGGTGTCCAAACAGGTCAGTCAGGAAAACATTACATCAAAGAACAATGAGGTGGGGTCACAAGGGGTCAAATGTTGCAGATGCTGGGGTCTGTATGAAAAACAAAAAAAGACAAAAAACATTTTTTTTGCTGGAAATCACAGCAGGTCCGGCCGCATCTGTGTAGAGAGAACAAGCCAACGACAACTCGAGTCTGGATGACCCTACGTCAGGTGGGGTTACATGTAGCGTGACATGAACCCAAGATCCCGGTTGAGGCCGCCCTCATGGGTGCGGAACACAGATGCAACATTTGACCCCCTCGTGACCCCACCTCATTGCTCTTTGATGTAATGTGTTCCTGACTGACCTGTTTGGACACCATTCACAACTTTGATTGCTGTGATTATCTCTCTGCCGGGGTGTGATAAATGGCAGGTGGAAAGATTACCTGTAATCATCTGACATTATTCTCTGACTATATAAGCTGTGTCTTTATGCATCTCTCCACTTCACCTGACGAAGGAGCAGCGCTCCGAAAGCTTGTGATTTCAAATAAAGCTGTTGGACTATAACCTGGTGTTGTGTGACTTCTTGCATTTGTCCACCCCAGTCCAACGCCGGCATCTCCACACTGTGTTTCAAATGGCATTTTGGCCTTTATTGCAAGGGGGTTGGAGTATAAGAGCGAGGAAGTCTTGCTACAATTGTACAGGGCCTTGGTGAGACCACACCTGGAGAACTGTGCACAGTTCTGGTCTCCTTATCTAAGGAAGGATATACTTGCCTTGGAGGCAGTGCAACGAAGGTTCACTAGATTGATTCCTGGGATGG
Source organism: Somniosus microcephalus (assembly GCF_052327205.1). Taxonomy (NCBI): domain Eukaryota; kingdom Metazoa; phylum Chordata; class Chondrichthyes; order Squaliformes; family Somniosidae; genus Somniosus; species Somniosus microcephalus. Next base: position 17,895,941 of record NW_028225187.1, on the reverse strand, counting down.
GGGGGTTGTTCTAATTCCAGAGATGAGGGGGTTGACTTATGAGGAAAGGTTGAGCAGGCTGGGCCTATACTCATTGGAGTTTAGAAGAATAAGATACTGAGGGGGCTCGACAAGGTAGATGCAGAGAGGATGTTTCCCCTCGTGGAGAAATCTAGAACTCGGGAGCACAGTTTCAGAATAAAGGGTCGCCCTTTTAGAACTGAGAAGAGGAGGAATTTCTTCTCTCGGAGGGTCGTAAATCTGTGGAATTCTCTGCCCCAGAGAGCCGTGGAGGCTGGGTCATTGAATACATTTAAGGTGGAGATAGACACATTTTTGCAAGATAAGGGAGTGAAGGGTTATGGGGAGCGGGCGGGGAAGTGGCTTTGAGCCCAAGATCAGCCATCCAGGACAAAGCAGCCCCGCTTGATTGGCACTCCATCCACCACCTTCAACATTCACTCCCTCCACCACCAGCGCACCGTGGCTGCAGTGTGCACCATCTACAAGATGCACTGCAGCAACTCGCCAAAGCTCCTTCAACAGCACCTTCCAAACCCGCGACCTCTACCACTTAGAGGGACAAGGGCAGCAGGTGCACGGGAACATCACCACCTACAAGTTCCCCTCCAAGTCACACACCATCCTGACTTGGACCTGTATCGCCGTTCCTTCACTGTCGCTGGGCCAAAATCCTGGAACTCCCTTCCTAACAGCATTGTGGGTGTACCTACACCATATGGACTGCAGCGGTTCAAGGAGGCGGCTCACCACCATCTTCTCAAGGGCAACTAGGGATGGGCACTAAATGCAGGCCTAGCCAGCGACGCCCACATCCCATCAATGAATTAAAAATAAAAAAAAAATGATATTGAATGGCGGAGCAGGCTCAAGGGGCCAAGTGGCCTATTCCTGCTCCTATTTCTTCTGTTCCTATGAGGAGAGATTGAGGAGATTGGGCCGATACTCTCTGGAGTTTAGAAAAATGAGAGGTGATCTCATTGAAAGGTCTAAGATTCTGAGGGGGATTCACAGGGTCGATGCTGAGAGGCTGTTTCCCCCTGGCTGGAGAGTCTAGCTATTCACAATCTATATTAATGATCTAGACGAGGGAACTAGATGTAATATCTCCAAGTTTGCAGACGACACAAAGCTGGGTGGGCGTGTGTGCTGTGAGGAGGATGCCGAGAAACTCCAGTACGATTTGGACAGGTTGGGTGATTGGGCAGAAGCATGGCAGTTGCAATATAACGTGGATAAATGTGAGGTTATCCACTTTGGTGGCAAAAACAGGAAGGCAGATTATTATCAGAATGGCAATAGATTGGGAGAAGGGGAAGTGCAACGAGACCTGGGTGTCCTTGTGCACCAGTCACTGAAGGTAAGCATGCAGGTGCAGCAGGCGGTTAAGAAGGCAAAAGGTATGTTGGCCTTCGTAGCGAGAGGGTTCGAGTACAGGAGCATGGATGTCTTGCTGCAGTTGTACAGGGCCTTGGTGAGACCACACCTTGAGTATTGTGTGCAGTTTTGGTCGCCTTATCTGAGGAAGGATGTTCTTGCCATGGAGGGAGTGCAGCGAAGATTCACCAGACTGATACCTGGGATGGCAGGAATGACGTATGCGGAGAGATTGGGTCGATTGGGCTTATATTCGCTAGAGTTTAGAAGAATGAGAGGGGATCTCATTGAAACTTATAAAATTCTGACAGGACGAGACAGACTAGATGCAGGAAGGATGTTCCCGATGGCGGGGAGTCCAGAACCAGGGGTCACAGTCTAAGGATAAGGGGTAAGCCATTTAGGACTGAGATGAGGAGGAATTTCTTCACCCAGAGAGTGGTGAACCTGTGGAATTCTCTACCACAGAAGGCAGTGGAGGCCAATTCATTAAATATATTCAAGAAGGAGTTGGCTATATTTCTTAAGGCTAAAGGGATCAAGGGATATGGGGAGAAGGCAGGGACAGGGTACTGAATTTGGATGATCAGCCATGATCTCTTTAAATGGCGGAGCAGGATCGAGGGGCCGAATGGCCGACTCCTGCTCCTATTTCTTGTGTTCTTCTGTCCGAGATCGAGCTCGTTCAACCTCTCTGGACGAGCAGTTGATTCCAAACTGAACGGTTTCCATTTTCTCGCCCACCCCCCGCCCCCCTCTTCAGAAGACGCTGGCGGAGAAACTGGGCATGTCCAACTCTGAACTGTCGAGGCAGAGGGAGGAGCGGAAGTCGGAGAGGCGCCCAGCGGAAAGGAGGCCCGAAGTCCAGGCCAGGCCGAGGTGAGCACGTTCAGGTTAGGGAGAGGGACGTCCCCTCCCCTGAATTCGCACCCCCCCCCTTCCCCAAATCAAGAGCGAGGAGCCCTTGATCTCTTCTGCCTGGGGGCATGACCCGTCGCTGGGGGTGTCATGGGACTCCCCGCGGGCGCTGGACTCCCTCGCTGGGGGGGACGGGTCCGGTCGATTACTGATGCCGTGTATTGACAGGAGCCCAGGGCTCGGAGTTTGATGAGTGGCTGGGAGTTGGGGAGCCCCAGCGCTCACTGACCCTGTCTCAGGCTGCCATGTAACACATGCTTCCTTACAGTCATCTGCTCGCGTGTACAAGAAATACTTAATGTCTCTCTTTTTCCCTCCCCCCCCCCCCCCCCCCTTGTTCCTCTCTCTCTCTCTCTCCCTCTCTGTTTCTCTCTCCCTCTCTGTTTCTCTCTCCCTCTCTGTTTCTCTCTCCCTCTCTGTTTCTCTCTCCCTCTCTTGCCTCTCCCTCTCTTGCCTCTCCCTCTCTTGCCTCTCCCTCTCTTGCCTCTCCCTCTCTTGCCTCTCCCTCTCTTGCCTCTCCCTCTCTTGCCTCTCCCTCTCTTGCCTCTCCCTCTCTTGCCTCTCCCTCTCTTGCCTCTCCCTCTCTTGCCTCTCCCTCTCTTGCCTCTCCCTCTCTTGCCTCTCCCTCTCTTGCCTCTCCCTCTCTTGCCTCTCCCTCTCTTGCCTCTCCCTCTCTTGCCTCTCCCTCTCTTGCCTCTCCCTCTCTTGCCTCTCCCTCTCTTGCCTCTCCCTCTCTTGCCTCTCCCTCTCTTGCCTCTCCCTCTCTTGCCTCTCCCTCTCTTGCCTCTCCCTCTCTTGCCTCTCTTGCCTCTCCCTCTCTTGCCTCTCCCTCTCTTGCCTCTCCCTCTCTTGCCTCTCCCTCTCTTGCCTCTCCCTCTCTTGCCTCTCCCTCTCTTGCCTCTCCCTCTCTTGCCTCTCCCTCTCTTGCCTCTCCCTCTCTCGCCTCTCCCCCCGCCGCCTCCCCCCTCCGCCCTCCCCCCCTCCCTCTCTGTTTCCCTCTCCTTCCCTCTTCTCCTCTCTCTCTCCCACTCAAATTAAATTCAAATTCAAATCGCTTTATTGGCATGACAAGGTACATCTTATGTTGCCAAAGCATCAAAAAACATTTATGGTTGAACACATAAACGCAGATCTATCCATACAGTGTATAAACAGGTATATCCCTGAGTGTATAAATATACATTCGTATAATTTGTATATACTCTTTTCTTATATTTACTGGTTGTCCCTCTGTTTATGGCAAGCTGTAACATAGTGTGCCGCTAGTGTTACACAATTTCTCTCTTCCCCTAGTAGGTATGGGAGTTTTTGGTCGTCATTCAAATTTCTGAATTCAGGGCATATTTGTGTGAATTTTTGGTAGAAATTCTCCCTGATGCCCTGATATTTTCCACAAGCTGTGAGGAAGTGCATCTCTGTCTCCACCACTCCCTGACTGCAGTGAGAGCATATCCTGTCCTCTCTTGGCAGCCTGGTCTGCCTGTGTCTGCCTTTTTCGATGGCCAGGCTATGTTCGCTAAGTTTCTCTCTGTTCTCTATGTTCACTAAGTTCTCTCTGTTTCCCTCTCTCTAGGGAGCCCAAGCCCAGCTCGAGCTCCAGCGCCAGCGCCTCTGCCTCTGCCTCTGCCTCTGTCTCGCACGAGCTGAAGTGGCCGACGCAGCCCCGGTTCCGGGATTACCGGGAACGCCCCTTCTACCAGCGTCCAGTGGTCTCCGTACCCCTCCCTCCCCCTCCACTGTACGACAGACCCTGGAGCCGCTACCTGGAACCACAGCCCCCGCTCTACCGCAGCCGAGAACTACTGCTGCCGCCCTTCGACCCCTACGAGATGTTAGACAGGTAACCACCTTAGCGTCGGTTGCTCGTAATCCACCGAACATGACGAGAAAGGTCATTTATCCCGTGCCTTTAACGTAGTAAAACGTCCCAGGGCGCTTCACGGGAGCGATTATCAAACACAATCTGACCCCGAGCCACATAAGGAGTTATTAGGACAGGTGACCAAACGCTGGGTCAAAGAGGTCGGTTTTAAGGAGAGTCTTAAAGGAGGAGAGAGAGGCGGAGAGGTTTAGGGAGGGAATTCCAGAGCTCAGGGCCCCAGGCAGCTGAAGGCACAGCCGCCAATGGTGGAGCGATGGAAATCGGGGAGGCTCAAGGGGGCAGAATTGGAGGAGCGCAGAGATCTCGGAGGGTCGTAGGGCTGGAGGAGGTTACAGAGATAGGGAGGCGGCGAGGGCCATGGAGGGATTTGAACAGGAGGATGAGAATTGTAGGGGCTGGAGGAGGTTACAGAGATAGGGAGGGGGCGAGGGCCATGGAGGGATTTGAACAGGAGGATGAGAATTGTAGGGCTGGAGGAGGTTAGAGATAGGGAGGGGGCGAGGGCCATGGAGGGATTTAAACAGGAGGATGAGAATTGTAGGGGCCGGAGGAGGTTACAGAGATAGGGAGGGGGCGAGGGGCCATGGAGGGATTTGAACAGGAGGATGAGAATTGTAGGGGCTGGAGGAGGTTACAGAGATATCTCCCTGAGAGACACCAGTCAGTGTACAGATAACTCCCTGAGAGAGAGGGGGGACTGAGAGACACCAGTCAGTGTACAGATATCACCCTGAGAGAGAGGGACTGAGAGACACCAGTCAGTGTACAGATATCTCCCTGAGGGAGAGAGGGACACCAGTCAGTGTACAGATATCTCCCTGAGAGAGAGAGAGGGACTGAGAGACACCAGTCAGTGTACAGATATCACCCTGAGAGAGAGGGACTGAGAGATACCAGTCAGTGTACAGATATCTCCCTGAGGGAGAGAGGGACACCAGTCAGTGTACAGATATCTCCCTGAGAGAGGGACTGCGAGACACCAGTCAGTGTACAGATATCACCCTGAGAGAGAGGGACTGAGAGACACCAGTCAGTGTACAGATATCTCCCTGAGGGAGAGGGGGACTGAGAGACACCAGTCAGTGTACAGATATCTCCCTGAGAGAGAGAGGGACTGAGAGACACCAGTCAGTGTACAGATATCTCCCTGAGGGAGAGGGGGACTGAGAGACACCAGTCAGTGTACAGATATCACCCTGAGAGAGAGGGACTGAGAGACACCAGTCAGTGTACAGATATCTCCCTGAGGGAGAGAGGGACACCAGTCAGTATACAGATATCTCCCTGAGGGAGAGAGGGACTGAGAGACACCAGTCAGTGTACAGCTATCTCCCTGAGAGAGAGAGGGACTGAGAGACACCAGTCAGTGTACAGATATCTCCCTGAGAGAGAGGGGGACTGAGAGACACCAGTCAGTGTACAGATATCTCCCTGAGGGAGAGGGGACTGAGAGACACCAGTCAGTGTACAGCTATCTCCCTGAGAGAGAGGGACTGAGAGACACCAGTCAGTGTACAGATATCTCCCTGAGGGAGAGAGGGACACCAGTCAGTATACAGATATCTCCCTGAGGGAGAGAGGGACTGAGAGACACCAGTCAGTGTACAGCTATCTCCCTGAGAGAGAGAGGGACTGAGAGACACCAGTCAGTGTACAGATATCTCCCTGAGAGAGAGGGGGACTGAGAGACACCAGTCAGTGTACAGATATCTCCCTGAGGGAGAGGGGACTGAGAGACACCAGTCAGTGTACAGCTATCTCCCTGAGAGAGAGGGACTGAGAGACACCAGTCAGTGTACAGCTATCTCCCTGAGAGAGAGGGACTGAGAGACACCAGTCAGTGTACAGATATCTTGTGATGTTTCTGTGTCTTTTTCTTCCCCCCGACCTATTGCAGGACACTGATGAGGCGTCCTGAATTTGAGGATCCACGTGAGAGACTGTACAGAGAAGGTCCACCCTTCGGAATCTACAACACTTTCTAGACTCGCCCGAGAGAGAGAGAGAGAGAGAGAGCGCGAGAGACACTGAATCACTCCCGCTGGCACACAAGTTTCTTTTTTTCCTCTGGGTCTGGGAGGGGTTTGGCGTGGGGCGGGGGGGGGGGTGGTGAAGGGGCGGGCGGCTTAATTTGGAGGTAACTCTGTCACACTTGCGAGAGCAACTCGCGATTAACATTCGACCCGTGCTTTGTACAGAATAGTTCCTGTGTTTCGTTTTCCTTTTTGCAATAAAGTAAGATTTCTTTTTTTTAAAAAAAAAACCCGCACAACTTATCTCGAGCAGTCTGTGCCTCTCAGCGACAACAGTTCCTGTTGGTAACAGCGCAGCTTTAAGAAATAAACACCATCAAAGGCGCTTAACAGGAATCTGACACCGAGCCACGTAAGGAGATATTAGGACAGGTGACCAAAGAGGTCGGTTTTAAGGAGCGTCTTAAAAAGAGAGGTGGAGAGGTTTAGGGAGGGAATTCCAGAGCTCAGGGCCCCAGGCAGCTGAAGGCACGGCCGCCAATGGTGGAGCGATGGAAATCGGGGATGCTCAAGAGGCCAGAATATGGAGGAGCGCAGAGATCTCGGAGGGCTGGAGGAGGTTACAGAGATAGGGAGGGGGCCATGGAGAGATTTAAACAGGAGGATGAGAATTGTAGGGGCTGGAGGAGGTTACAGAGATAGGGAGGGGGCGAGGGGCCATGGAGGGATTTGAACAGGAGGATGAGAATTGTAGGGGCTGGAGGAGGTTACAGCGATAGGGAGGGGGGCGAGGGCCATGGAGGGATTTGAACAGGAGGATGAGAATTGTAGGGGCTGGAGGAGGTTACAGAGATAGGGAGGGGGCGAGGGGCCATGGAGGGATTTGAACGGGAGGATGAGAATTGTAGGGGCTGGAGGAGGTTACAGAGATAGGGGGGGGGCGAGAGCCATGGAGGGATTTGAACAGGAGGGTGAGAATTGTAGGGCTGGAGGAGGTTACAGAGATAGGGAGGGGGCGAGGGGCCATGGAGGGATTTGAACAGGAGGATGAGAATTGTAGGGGGCTGGAGGAGGTTACAGAGATAGGGAGTGGGCGAGGGGCCATGGAGGGATTTGAACAGGAGGATGAGAATTGTAGGGGCTGGAGGAGGTTACAGAGATAGGGAGGGGGCGAGGGGCCATGGAGGGATTTGAACAGGAGGATGAGAATTGTAGGGGCTGGAGGAGGTTACAGAGATAGGGAGGGGGCGAGGGGCCATGGAGGGATTTGAACAGGAGGATGAGAATTGGAGGGGCCTGGAGGAGGTGAGCACAGGGGGTGATGGGACTCGGTGCGAGTTAGGACATGTGGGGGGTGGGGGTGGCAGCGGGAGTTTGGGATGAGCTGAAGTTTACGGAGATCGTCGGAATAGTTCGAAAATCTGGAGGGGCACGGACGAAGGATTCAGCAGCGGAGAGGTTACGCTGAGCAAAGAACCAGAGGCCGACTCGGGTGTTTTTTCAGATCAGTTTTATTATTGCTTTCCACAGCCGAGGCGGCAACTGACAACCAAACGTCCCCACCATCTTAAACAAGTGCAAATCCGGCGAGAGAGGAGCGCGAGAGAGCGCGAGAGAAAATGCTCCCGCTTAAATCGAACAAACAAATCAAACATATTCGCACCAGACCCTCGACTGTTAACGTACAAGGTTCGTCGAGTACACCGCATCCCAACAGATCAGTCAAGTGCCCTCCACCCGAGCAGGACAAGCCCAGGCTCCATTCTCGGCTTGAGAGATGCTCTCTCACTCTGGTGTGTGTGTGGGCTTGAATTAGGGCACGGGAGCAGTGGCGGGGTTGTTAAAGCCCCATTTGGAAGGAGGGCCGAGTTAAAACCTCATGAGAATCATTAAAAGATTGTTTCCAGTCATAGTCAAAACACAATTATCAAAAAAAAACCGGCGGGGTCCCCCCAGCCACGGGATCGGCGGAGTTCATGGGATGTCCAGGGGGGCTCGTGGGCCCCTTCACAAATCCAAATGACATCGGCAAAATGTACGCCAAGCCCATTGACTCCCCCTACCCGCAAAGAGGGAACAGTTCCTGACAGGTTAAGCAGCTTTCAGGTCGAGTTAATTCAGACAATAAATTATACAAAAATATACAGATCATTAATCTCAATTAGTGTCCACATCAAGTGTTAGATACAGAGTAAAGCTCCCTCTACACGGCCCCAAACATTCTGGGGGCAGGTTCAGCAGGGGGTTAGATACAGAGTAAAGCTCCCTCTACACTGTCCCGTCAAACACTCCCAGGGCAGGTACAGCATGGGTTAGATACAGAGTAAAGCTCCCTCTACACTGTCCCATCAAACACTCCTAGGGCAGGTACAGCACGGGGTTAGATACAGAGTAAAGCTCCCTCTACACTGTCCCATCAAACACTCCCAGGGCAGGTACAGCACGGGGTTAGATACAGAGTAAAGCTCCCTCTACACTGTCCCATCAAACACTCCCAGGGCAGGTACAGCTCGGGGTTAGATACAGAGTAAAGCTCCCTCTACACTGTCCCATCACACACTCCCAGGGCAGGTACAGCACGGGGTTAGATACAGAGTGAAGCTCCCTCTACACTGTCCCATCAAACACTCCCAGGGCAGGTACAGCACGGGGTTAGATACAGAGTAAAGCTCCCTCTACACTGTCCCATGCCCTCCTAGCTAGTCTTGACGCCCTGGTCCCAGAGGGTTAAAGGTTAGTGTTAGTTTGAAGCAGGGACTTGGATCCCTGCTTTTAAAAACAGGCTCCAATCCAACTCTCAAAGACATCATCATCGCCCAATTAAAAGTCAGGATCCAGGCAACATAATTAGCACGCAGGGAGGGGGTGGCTTATTGTCGGGGGAGGCGGCGGGGACAGAGAATCCGCTCTCGCCCTGTGCAAACTCACGTTAATTTCCCATCACTGTGAGCATCTCGTACCGTAATCAGAGCAAGCTCTCGTCCCATCCTCCTGAGGACTGGGATGTCCAAGGAGGGGGATAAGAGGTCATTGTCGGAGGTTGTGAGTTTACTAGAGAGAAAGACAGAGACGGAGATACAGAGCGACAGAAACAGACGGACAGAGAGAGACCCCCTCAGACCCCGTTGGTGTCGGGGGGAACCCCGGTGATCAGCTTGGCGAGACCCCCGTGGACCTGGGCCTGGAGGGGTCCGTACTCCACCTGCTCGCCGTCCACGGTGATGACGCCCTTGGGGGTGAGGGGCTCCAGCCGGAAGGCCAGGGCGGGCACGCAGGCCAGGTGCGGGCAGTCGAGGGCGAAGTGGTTGCCCTTCTCCATGGCCAGGAAGAGCCGGAGCAGGGCCGCCCGGGAGATGCCCGCCGTCACGTAGCAGAGGTGCAGGGCGCGGTCGTCGAAGCGGGCGAAGGGGGCGGCCATCAGGTCGGCGCCCAGGTGCGTCTGGTACATGGCCAGCACCAGGACAAAGTCGCCCTCCAGCGTCTGCCAGTGCGGGGGCACCGGCTGGTCTAAGGGGGGGAGCAGCTCATCCTCGGGGAGGCCCCCGTCTTGGCGGCAATCGGCTTCAGAGCCACCGCGACCCGCGTCCCTGCGCGCGGGCAAATCCGCTTCAGAGCTGCCGTCACCCGAGCCCTTGTGCGCGGGGAAATCGGCTTCAGAGCTGCCGCGACCCGCGTCCTCGCGCGCGGGGAAATCGGCTTCCGGGCGGTCGCCGTCCTCGCGCGCGCCGAAGTCCGCCTCCTCGGGTAGCGAGGGGCCCTCGAAAGAGAAGCCCTCGCAGGCCAGGAAGGGAGAGGGGGAGTCAGGGGCCCGGCTCCAGAGGCCGGTGTCGGAGAGGGTGCGGCTGAGGGGGGGGGTGGGCCGGCAGTGGCGCCAGGGGCCCCTCGGCCGAGGTGGTGACGCTGCGGCACAGCGCCCGCTTGGGGCGGGCGGTGCACGGGAGGTAGGAGAGGCGGCCCCGGTAGCGGCGGAGCGAGGCCAGGCGCACCAGCGTCCCCACGGTGAAGCGTGCCGAGCCGGCCCCGCGGTACTTCTCGCTCTCGATGTCCACGTCCGCCACGAAGCCCCAGGCCACACTGAGGAAGGAGAAGCGCCTCTCCCCGGAGGCAGTGGTCACCGAGACCAGGTCCATGGGCGCGGCCAGGCCACGGCACAGCAAGAGGGTGCAGTTCACAAGCAGCTCCTCCCCCATCGCCATCCCGTACCTGGAGGAGGGAAAAGAGACATGGACAAAATATAAAAAGAGAACGTCAGTAAGCATGCAGGTGCAGCAGGCGGTTAAGAAGGCAAATGGTATGTTGGCCTTCGCAGCGAGAGGGTTCGAGTACAGGAACAAGGATGTCTTGCTGCAGTTGTACAGGGCCTTGGTGAGACCACACCTTGAGTATTGTGTGCAGTTTTGGTCGCCTTATCTGAGGAAGGATGTTCTTGCCATGGAGGGAGTGCAGTGAAGATTCACCAGGCTGATTCCTGGGATGGCAGGAATGACGTATGAGGAGAGATTGGGCTTGTACTCGCTGGAGTTTAGAAGAATGAGAGGGGATCCCATTGAAACTTATAAAATTCTAACAGGACTGGACAGACTAGATGCAGGAAGGATGTTCCCGATGGTCGGGGAGTCCAGAACCAGGGGTCACAGTCTAAGGATAAGGGGTAAGCCATTTAGAACAGAGATGAGGAGGAATTTCTTCACCCAGAGAGTGGTGAACCTGTGGAATTCTCTACCACAGAGGGTGGTGGAGGCCAATTCATTAAATATATTCAAGAAGGAGTTGGATATATTTCTTAAGGCTAAAGGGATCAAGGGATACGGGGAGAAAGCAGGGACAGGATACTGAATTTGGATGATCAGCCATGATCGCATTGAATGGCGGAGCAGGCTCGAGGGGCCGAATGGCCGACTCCTGCTCCTATTTACTATGTTTCTATCTCAAGAGTAGGAACCAGGCCCAGATGTCTGAATGGGCTGCTGGTTAGAGGGTCCCGGATCGAAAGCCCCTGGACTTACCCTGCATTGTGATTGACAGCGGCCGCAAGTGCATTCCCAGATCCTGCGGGAAGGATACCAACCGGCATCTGAATTGCCTTCTTCCAATCCGGCCGCTCCATTAACCCGTTGATGACCTGCAGCACAGAGAGAACAAGGAACATGCGATGGGAATTCAGGTCGTGCTGTAACCTGCCCCCGGGAGTGTTTGACGGGACAGTGTAGAGGGAGCTTTACTCTGTATCTAACCCTGTGCTGTACCTGCCCTGGGAGTGTTTGATGGGACAGTGTAGAGGGAGCTTTACTCTGTATCTAACCCTGTGCTGTACCTGCTCTGGGTGTGTTTGATGGGACAGTGTAGAGGGAGCTTTACTCTGTATCTAACCCTGTGCTGTACCTGCCCCCGGGAGTGTTTGACGGGACAGTGTAGAGGGAGCTTTACTCTGTATCTAACCCGTGCTGTACCTGCTCTGGGTGTGTTTGATGGGACAGTGTAGAGGGAGCTTTACTCTGTATCTAACCCTGTGCTGTACCTGCCCTGGGAGTGTTTGATGGGACAGTGTAGAGGGAGCTTTACTCTGTATCTAACCCGTGCTCTACCTGCCCTGGGAGTGTTTGATGGGACAGTGTAGAGGGAGCTTTACTCTGTATCAAACCCCGTGCTGTACCTGCCCTGGGAGTGTTTGATGGGACAGTGTAGAGGGAGCTTTACTCTGTATCTAACCCCGTGCTGTACCTGCCCTGGGAGTGTTTGATGGGACAGTGTAGAGGGAGCTTTACTCTGTATCTAACCCCGTGTAGCACCTGCCCTGGGAGTGTTTGATGGAACAGTGTAGAGGGAGCTTTACTCTGTATCTAACCCCGTGCTGTACCTGCCCTGGGAGTGTTTGATGGGACAGTGTAGAGGGAGCTTTACTCTGTATCTAACCCCGTGTAGCACCTGCCCTGGGAGTGTTTGATGGAACAGTGTAGAGGGAGCTTTACTCTGTATCTAACCCCGTGCTGTACCTGCCCCCGGGAGTGTTTGACGGGACAGTGTAGAGGGAGCTTTACTCTGTATCTAACCCCGTGCTGTACCTGCCCTGGCCTCCCACACTCAGACATTCCTGTCATTACCTCGTGGAGCAGTCCGTCTCCAGACACGATGACAATTCCATCCCACTCGGCGAGCTCGATGTCTTGTACCAGCTTCCGGGCGTGATTCTGATATTCTGTGCGGCAGAGAAAGGGGGAGAGAGAGGAGAAGGTGAATGAATTCTGCCCCACTCAACCAGCACTGAGACACACACACACAAATAAACAGCTATCAGAGAACGATACAGCACAGAAGGAGGCCATTCGGCCCATCGTGCCTGTGCCAGCTCTTTGGGTCGAGCTCACCAATTAGTCCCACTCCCCCCTCGCTCGTTCCCCACAGCCCTGCAAATTTTTCCCCTTCAGGTATTTCTCCAATCCCCATTTTGAAAGTTACGATTGAATCTGCTTCCACCGCCCTTTCAGGCAGCGCATTCCAGATCACAACAACTCGCTGCGTCAAAAACATTCTCCTCATCTCCCCCTCTGGTTCTTGTGCCGATTATCTTCAATCTGTGTCCTCTGGTTACCGACCCTCCTGCCACTGGAAACAGTTTCTCCTTATTTACTCCATCAAAACCCTTCATGATTTTGAACACCTCTATTAAATCTCCCCTTAACCTTCTCTGCTCTAAGGAGAACAACCCCAGCTTCTCCAGTCTCTCCACATCACTGAAGTCCCTCATCTCTGGTACCATTCTGGTCAATCTCCCCCTTAACCTTCTCTGCTCTAAGGAGAACAACCCCAGCTTCTCCAGTCTCTCCACATCACTGAAGTCCCTCATCCCTGGTACCATTCTGGTCAATCTCCCCCTTAACCTTCTCTGCTCTAAGGAGAACAACCCCAGCTTCTCCAGTCTCTCCACATCACTGAAGTCCCTCATCCCTGGTCCCATTCTGGTCAATCTCCCCTTAACCTTCTCTGCTCTAAGGAGAACAACCCCAGCTTCTCCAGTCTCTCCACATCACTGAAGACCCTCATCCCTGGTACCATTCTGGTCAATCTCCCCTTAACCTTCTCTGCTCTAAGGAGAACAACCCCAGCTTCTCCAGTCTCTCCGCATCACTGAAGTCCCTCATCCCTGGTACCATTCTGGTCAATCTCCCCTTAACCTTCTCTGCTCTAAGGAGAAAAACCCCAGCTTCTCCAGTCTCTCCACATCACTGAAGTCCCTCATCCCTGGTACCATTCTGGTCAATCTCCCCTTAACCTTCTCTGCTCTAAGGAGAACAACCCCAGCTTCTCCAGTCTCTCCACATCACTGAAGTCCCTCATCCCTGGTACCATTCTGGTCAATCTCCCCTTAACCTTCTCTGCTCTAAGGAGAACAACCCCAGCTTCTCCAGTCTCTCCACATCACTGAAGTCCCTCATCCCTGGTCCCATTCTGGTCAATCTCTCCTTAACCTTCTCTGCTCTAAGGAGAACAATCCCAGCTTCTCCAGTCTCTCCACATCACTGAAGTCCCTCATCCCTGGTACCATTCTGGTCAATCTCCCCTTAACCTTCTCTGCTCTAAGGAGAACAACCCCAGCTTCTCCAGTCTCTCCACATCACTGAAGTCCCTCATCCCTGGTCCCATTCTGGTCAATCTCCCCTTAACCTTCTCTGCTCTAAGGAGAACAATCCCAGCTTCTCCAGTCTCTCCACATCACTGAAGTCCCTCATCCCTGGTACCATTCTGGTCAATCTCCCCTTAACCTTCTCTGCTCTAAGGAGAACAATCCCAGCTTCTCCAGTCTCTCCACATCACTGAAGTCCCCCATCCCTGGTACCATTCTGGTCAATCTCCCCTTAACCTTCTCTGCTCTAAGGAGAACAACCCCAGCTTCTCCAGTCTCTCCACATCACTGAAGTCCCTCATCCCTGGTACCATTCTGGTCAATCTCCCCCTTAACCTTCTCTGCTCTAAGGAGAACAACCCAGCTTCTCCAGTCTCTCCACATCACTGAAGTCCCTCATCCCTGGTCCCATTCTGGTCAATCTCCCCTTAACCTTCTCTGCTCTAAGGAGAACAACCCCAGCTTCTCCAGTCTCTCCACATCACTGAAGACCCTCATCCCTGGTACCATTCTGGTCAATCTCCCCTTAACCTTCTCTGCTCTAAGGAGAACAACCCAGCTTCTCCAGTCTCTCCGCATCACTGAAGTCCCTCATCCCTGGTACCATTCTGGTCAATCTCCCCTTAACCTTCTCTGCTCTAAGGAGAAAAACCCCAGCTTCTCCAGTCTCTCCACATCACTGAAGTCCCTCATCCCTGGTACCATTCTGGTCAATCTCCCCTTAACCTTCTCTGCTCTAAGGAGAACAACCCCAGCTTCTCCAGTCTCTCCACATCACTGAAGTCCCTCATCCTGGTACCATTCTGGTCAATCTCCCCTTAACCTTCTCTGCTCTAAGGAGAACAACCCCAGCTTCTCCAGTCTCTCCACATCACTGAAGTCCCTCATCCCTGGTCCCATTCTGGTCAATCTCCCTTAACCTTCTCTGCTCTAAGGAGAACAATCCCAGCTTCTCCAGTCTCTCCACATCACTGAAGTCCCTCATCCCTGGTACCATTCTGGTCAATCTCCCCTTAACCTTCTCTGCTCTAAGTCTCTCCACATCACTGAAGTCCCTCATCCCTGGTCCCATTCTGGTCAATCTCCCCTTAACCTTCTCTGCTCTAAGGAGAACAATCCCAGCTTCTCCAGTCTCTCCACATCACTGAAGTCCCTCATCCCTGGTACCATTCTGGTCAATCTCCCCTTAACCTTCTCTGCTCTAAGGAGAACAATCCCAGCTTCTCCAGTCTCTCCACATCACTGAAGTCCCCCATCCCTGGTACCATTCTGGTCAATCTCCCCTTAACCTTCTCTGCTCTAAGGAGAACAACCCCAGCTTCTCCAGTCTCTCCACATCACTGAAGTCCCTCATCCCTGGTACCATTCTGGTCAATCTCCCCCTTAACCTTCTCTGCTCTAAGGAGAACAACCCCAGCTTCTCCAGTCTCTCCACATCACTGAAGTCCCTCATCCCTGGTCCCATTCTGGTCAATCTCCCCTTAACCTTCTCTGCTCTAAGGAGAACAACCCCAGCTTCTCCAGTCTCTCCACATCACTGAAGACCCTCATCCCTGGTACCATTCTGGTCAATCTCCCCTTAACCTTCTCTGCTCTAAGGAGAACAACCCCAGCTTCTCCAGTCTCTCCACATCACTGAAGTCCCTCATCCCTGGTCCCATTCTGGTCAATCTCCCCTTAACCTTCTCTGCTCTAAGGAGAACAACCCCAGCTTCTCCAGTCTCTCCACATCACTGAAGTCCCTCATCCCTGGTACCATTCTGGTCAATCTCCTCTTAACCTTCTCTGCTCTAAGGAGAACAACCCCAGCTTCTCCAGTCTCTCCACATCACTGAAGTCCCTCATCCCTGGAATCCATTGCAGTAAATCTCCTCTGCGCCCTCTCCAAAGCCTTCACGTCCTTCCTAAAAAGTGCGGCGGCCGGTACTGGACCGCAATACTCCAGCTGGGGCCCAGTGCGGGATCTACCTGTGCGGATGAGGTTGTAGCTGATGTTGGCCTCGGCGATCATGGGCAGGATGTGGTTGTGGCAGTAGCTCATGGCCAGAGATCGTCCACTGTGAGGGTTGACCAGGAGCAGCAGACGGCGGGGCCTTGGCAGGAGGCTAGGAGTGATTTCTGCAGAGAGAGAGAGGCAGGCACCATTAAAATCCATGCCCAGGCTTTTTCTGAATCACAGGCCCCAAAGAGAAATGCCAGGTTGAGACAGAAGGGGAGGCAAATCAGTGACAAGAAGGTTAGGCACTACTGACCCTCACCCACAGGGACCGAGAGGCTCCTGTCTCCCTCAGTACCCACTGACCCTCACCCACAGGGACCGAGAGGCTCCTGTCTCCCTCAGTACCCACACTGACCCTCACCCACAGGGACCGAGAGGCTCCTGTCTCCCTCAGTGCCCACTGACCCTCACCCACAGGGACCGAGAGGCTCCTGTCTCCATCAGTGCCCACTGACCCTCACCCACAGGGACCGAGAGGCTCCTGTCTCCCTCAGAACACACTGACCCTCACCCACAGGGACCGAGAGGCTCCTGTCTCCCTCAGTGCCCACTGACCCTCAGCCACAGGGACCGAGAGGCTCCTGTCTCCATCCGTGCCCACTGACCCTCACCCACAGGGACCGAGAGGCTCCTGTCTCCCTCAGTACCCACTGACCCTCACCCACAGGGACCGAGAGGCTCCTGTCTCCCTCAGTGCCCACTGACCCTCACCCACAGAGACCGAGAGGCTCCTGTCTCCATCCGTGCCCACTGACCCTCACCCACAGGGACCGAGAGGCTCCTGTCTCCCTCAGTGTCCACTGACCCTCACCCACAGGGACCGAGAGGCTCCTGTCTCCCTCAGTACCCACTGACCCTCACCCACAGGGACCGAGAGGCTCCTGTCTCCCTCAGTACCCACTGACCCTCACCCACAGGGACCGAGAGGCTCCTGTCTCCCTCAGTGCCCACTGACTCTCACCCACAGGGACCGAGAGGCTCCTGTCTCCCTCAGTGCCCACTGACCCTCACCCACAGGGACCGAGAGGCTCCTGTCTCCCTCAGTGCCCACTGACCCTCACCCACAGGGACCGAGAGGCTCCTGTCTCCCTCAGTGCCCACTGACCCTCACCCACAGGGACCGAGAGGCTCCTGTCTCCCTCAGTGCCCACTGACCCTCACCCACAGGGACCGAGAGGCTCCTGTCTCCATCAGTGCCCACTGACTCTCACCCACAGGGACCGAGAGGCTCCTGTCTCCCTCTGTGCCTACTGACCCTCACCCACAGGGACCGAGAGGCTCCTGTCTCCATCAGTGCCCACTGACCCTCACCCACAGGGACCGAGAGGCTCCTGTCTCCATCAGTACCCACTGACCCTCACCCACAGGGACCGAGAGGCTCCTGTCTCCATCAGTGCCCACTGACCCTCACCCACAGGGACCGAGAGGCTCCTGTCTCCATCAGTACCCACTGACCCTCACCCACAGGGACCGAGAGGCTCCTGTCTCCATCAGTGCCCACTGACCCTCACCCACAGGGACCGAGAGGCTCCTGTCTCCCTCAGTGCCCACTGACCCTCACCCACAGGGACCGAGAGGCTCCTGTCTCCCTCAGTACCCACTGACCCTCACCCACAAGGACCGAGAGGCTCCTGTCTCCCTCAGTACCCACACTGACTCTCACCCACAGGGACCGAGAGGCTCCTGTCTCCATCAGTGCCCACTGACCCTCACCCACAGGGACCGAGAGGCTCCTGTCTCCATCAGTGCCCACTGACCCTCACCCACAGGGACCGAGAGGCTCCTGTCTCCCTCAGTACACACTGACCCTCACCCACAGGGACCGAGAGGCTCCTGTCTCTCTCAGTACCCACTGACCCTCACCCACAGGGACCGAGAGGCTCCTGTCTCTCTCAGTACCCACTGACCCTCACCCACAGGGACCGAGAGGCTCCTGTCTCTCTCAGTACCCACTGACCCTCACCCACAGGGACCGAGAGGCTCCTGTCTCCATCAGTGCCCACTGACCCTCACCCACAGGGACCGAGAGGCTCCTGTCTCCATCAGTGCCCACTGACCCTCACCCACAGGGACCGAGAGGCTCCTGTCTCCCTCAGTACCCACTGACCCTCACCCACAGGGACCGAGAAGCTCCTGTCTCCCTCAGTACACACTGACCCTCACCCACAGGGACCGAGAGGCTCCTGTCTCCCTTAGTACCCACTGACCCTCACCCACAGGGACCGAGAGACTCCTGTCTCCCTCAGTGCCCACTGACCCTCACCCACAAGGACCGAGAGGCTCCTGTCTCCCTCAGTACCCACTGACTCTCACCCACAGGGAGCGAGAGGCTCCTGTCTCCCTCAGTACCCACTGACCCTCACCCACAGGGACCGAGAGGCTCCTGTCTCCTTCAGTGCCCACTGACCCTCACCCACAGGGACCGAGAGGCTCCTGTCTCCCTCAGTGCCCACTGACCCTCACCCACAGGGACCGAGATGCTCCTGTCTCCCTCAGTACCCAGTGACCCTCACCCACAGGGACCGAGAGGCTCCTGTCTCCATCAGTGCCCACTGACCCTCACCCACAGGGACCGAGAGGCTCCTGTCTCCCTCAGTACCCACTGACTCTCACCCACAGGGACCGAGAGGCTCCTGTCTCCCTCAGTACCCACTGACCCTCACCCACAGGGACCGAGAGGCTCCTGTCTCCCTCAGTACACACTGACCCTCACCCACAGGGACCGAGAGGCTCCTGTCTCCATCCGTGCCCACTGACCCTCACCCACAGGGACCGAGAGGCTCCTGTCTCCCTGAGTGCCCACTGACCATCACCCACAGAGACCGAGAGGTTCCTGTCTCCCTCAGTGCCCACTGACTCTCACCCACAGGGACCGAGAGGCTCCTGTCTCCCTCAGTACCCACTGACCCTCACCCACAGGGATCGAGAGGCTCCTGTCTCCCTCAGTACACACTGACTCTCACCCACAGGGACCGAGAGGCTCCTGTCTCCCTCAGTACCCACTGACCCTCACCCACAGGGACCGAGAGGCTCCTGTCTCCTTCAGTACCCACTGACCCTCACCCACAGGGACCGAGAGGCTCCTGTCTCCCTCAGTACCCACTGACCCTCACCCACAGGGACCGAGAGGCTCCTGTCTCCATCAGTGCCCACTGACCCTCACCCACAGGGACCGAGAGGCTCCTGTCTCCATCAGTGCCCACTGACCCTCACCCACAGGGACCGAGAGGCTCCTGTCTCCCTCAGTACCCACTGACCCTCACCCACAGAGACCGAGAGGCTCCTGTCTCCATCAGTATCCACTGACCCTCACCCACAGGGACCGAGAGGCTCCTGTCTCCCTCAGTACCCACTGACCCTCAGCCACAGGGGCCGAGAGGCTCCTCTCTCCCTCAGTACCCACTGACCCTCACCCACAGGGGACCGAGAGGCTCCTGTCTCCCTCAGTACCCACTGACCCTCACCCACAGGGACCGAGAGGCTCCTGTCTCCATCAGTACCCACTGACCCTCACCCACAGGGACCGAGAGGCTCCTGTCTCCCTCAGTACACACTGACCCTCACCCACAGGGGACCGAGAGGCTCCTGTCTCCCTCAGTACCCACTGACCCTCACCCACAGGGACCGAGAGGCTCCTGTCTCCATCAGTACCCACTGACCCTCACCCACAGGGACCGAGAGGCTCCTGTCTCCCTCAGTACCAACTGACCCTCACCCACAGGGACCGAGAGGCTCCTGTCTCCATCAGTACCCACTGACCCTCACCCACAGGGACCGAGAGGCTCCTGTCTCCCTCAGTACCCACTGATCCTCACCCACAGGGACCGAGAGGCTCCTGTCTCCATCAGTACCCACTGATCCTCACCCACAGGGACCGAGAGGCTCCTGTCTCCCTCAGTGCCCACTGACCCTCACCCACAGGGACCGAGAGGCTCCTGTCTCCCTCTGTGCCCACTGACCCTCAGCCACAGGGGCCGAGAGGTTCCTGTCTCCCTCAGTACCCACTGACCTCACCCACAGGGGCCGAGAGGCTCCTGTCTCCCTCTGTGCCCACTGACCCTCAGCCACAGGGGCCGAGAGGCTCCTCTCTCCCTCAGTGCCCACTGACCATCACCCACAGGGACCGAGAGGTTCCTGTCTCCCTCAGTGCCCACTGACCCTCACCCACAGGGGCCGAGAGGCTCCTGTCTCCCTCTGTGCCCACTGACCCTCAGCCACAGGGGCCGAGAGGCTCCTCTCTCCCTCAGTGCCCACTGACCCTCACCCACAGGGAACGAGAGGCTGCTGTCTCCCTCAGTACCCACTGACCCTCGCCCACAGGGACGGAGAGGCTCCTGTCTCCTTCAGTACCCACTGACCCGCACCCACAGGGACCGAGAGACTCCTGTCTCCCTCAGTGCCCACTCACCCTCGCCCACAGGGACCGAGAGGTTCCTGTCTCCCTCAGTACCCACTGACCCGCACCCACAGGGACCGAGAGACTCCTGTCCCCCTCAGTACCCACTGACCCTCACCCACAGGGACCAAGAGGTTCCTCCTATCCTGAGACTGTGACCCCTGGTTCGAGACTCTCCAGCCAGGGGGAAACAGCCTCTCAGCATCTACCCTGTCAATCCCCCTCAGAATCTTACACCTTTCAATGAGATCACCTCTCATTCTTCTAAACTCCAGGGAGTATCGGCCCAATCTACTCAATCTCTCATCATAGGACAACCCCCCCATCCCAGGAATCAATCTGGTGAACCTGCGTTGCACCGTCTCCAAGGAAAGTATATCCTTCCTTAGATTAGGAGACCAGAACTGTGCACAGTACTCCAGGTGTGGTCTCACCAAGGCCCTGTACAATTGTAGCGAGACTTCCTTACTCTTATACCCCAACCCCCTTGCAATAAAGGCCAACAGACCATTTGCCTTCCTTATTGCTCGCTGTACCTGCAGGCTAGCTTTCTGTGTTTCCTGTACGAGGACACCCAAATCTCTCTCAACACCGACAGTGTGAATGTTTCTCACCATTTAAAAATAGTCTGCTTTTCTATTCTTACTACCAAAGTGAATAACCTCACATTTCCCCACATTATACTCCATCTGTCACCTTACTGCCCACTCACTCAGTCTATCTATATCCCTTTGCAGACTCTGTGTTCTCCTCACAGCTTACTGTCCCACCTAGCTTTGTATCATCAGCAAACTTGGATACATTACACTCGGTCCCTTCATCTAGCTCATTAATATAGATTGTAAATAGCTGAGGCCCCAACACTGATCCTTGCGGCACCCCACTATTCCTACCTGAACATAGGAACAGGAGGAGGCCCATTCAGCCCCTCGAGCCTGTTACACAGGAACAGGAGGAGGTCCATTCAGCCCCTCGAGCCTGTTACACAGGAACAGGAGGAGGCCCATTCAGCCCCTTGAGCCTGTTACACAGGAACAGGAGGAGGTCCATTCAGCCCCTCGAGCCTGTTACACAGGAACAGGAGGAGGCCCATTCAGCCCCCGCGAGTCTGTTACACAGGAACAGGAGGAGGCCCATTCAGCCCCTCGTGTCTGTTACACAGGAACAAGAGGAGGCCCATTCAGCCCCCTCGAGCCTGTTACACAGGAACAGGAGGAGGCCCATTCAGCCCCTCGTGTCTGTTACACAGGAACAGGAGGAGGCCCACTCAGCCCCCTCGAGCCTGTTACACAGGAACAGGAGGAGGCCCATTCAGCCCCTCGAGCCTGTTACACAGGAACAGGAGGAGGCCCATTCAGCCCCCTCGAGCCTGTTACACAGGAACAGGAGGAGGCCCATTCAGCCTCCTCGAGCCTGTTACACAGGAACAGGAGGAGGCCCATTCAGCCCCTCGAGCCTGTTACACAGGAACAGGAGGAGGCCCATTCAGCCCCTCGAGCCTGTTACACAGGAACAGGAGGAGGTCCATTCAGCCCCTCGAGCCTGTTACACAGGAACAGGCCCGTTCAGCCCCCTCGAGCCTGTTACACAGGAACAGGCCCATTCAGCCCCTCGAGCCTGTTACACAGGAACAGGAGGAGGCCCATTCAGCCCCTCGAGCCTGTTACACAGGAACAGGAGGAGGCCCATTCAGCCCCTCGAGCCTGTTACACAGGAACAGGAGGAGGCCATTGAGACCCTCGAGCCTGTTCCGCCACTCAATGAGATCATGGGCTGATCTGCGACCTAACTCCATAGACCCGCCTTTGGCCCATATCCCTTAATACCTTTGGTAGGACATTTAGGACTGAGATGAGGAGGAATTTCTTCACTCAGAGGGTGGTGAACCTGTGGAATTCTCTACCACAGAAGGCTGTGGAGGCCAAGTCACTGAATATATTTAAGAAGGAGATGGATAGATTTCTAGACACAAAAGGCATCAAGGGGTACGGGGAGAGTGCGGGAATATGGTATTGAGATAGAGGATCAGCCATGATCTCATTGAATGGCGGAGCAGGCTCGAAGGGCCGAATGGCCTACTCCTGCTCCTATTTTACTATGTTCTATATTTTTCCTTTTCTGTCGGTTAACCAATCCTCTAGCCCTGCCGATATATTACCCCCAACCCCGTATCTCGAGTAGCAAGCTTTCGGGTGGCACCTTATCGAATTTGCACTGTCTCTAAGGCAGGAATGTCCTTCCCTGGGTAAGGAGAGCAAAACTGTGCACCGTACTCCAGGTGCCTGTCGATGAGACCCAATTGAGCACAGGCTTAAGACTGGCATCTCATAGAGTTATACCGCACAGAAAGAGGCCATTCGGCCCATCGTGTCCACGCCGGCCATCAATCCCCGTCTATTCTAATCCCATTTTCCAGCACTTGGTCCGTAGCCTTGTATGCTATGGCGTTTCAAGTGCTCATCTGAATGCTTCTTGAATGTTGTGAGGGTTCCTGCCTCGACCAACCTTTCAGGCAGTGAGTTCCACATTCCAACCACCCTCTGGGTGAAAAAGTTTTTCCTCAAATCCCCTCTAAACCTCCTGCCCCTTGCCTTGAAACTATGCCCCCTGGTTATTGACCCCTCTACTAAGGGGAAACGTTCCTTTCTATCTACCCTATCTATGCCCCTCATCATTCTGTACACCTCAATCCAGGCCCCCCCTCAGCCTTCTCTGCTCCAAGGAAAACAACCCCAGCCTGTCCAGTCTCTCTTCATAGCTGAAGCGCTCCACCCCAGGTAACATCCTGGTGAATCTCCTCTGCACCCTCTCCAATGCAATCACATCCTTCCTATAGTGTGGCGACCAGAACTGCACACAGTATTCCAGCTGTGGCCTAACTAGCGTTTTGTACAGCTCCATCATAACCTCCCTGCTCTTATATTCTATGCCTCGGCTAATGAAGGCAAGTATCCCATATGCCTTCTTAACCACCTTATCCACCTGTCCTGCTGCCTTCAGGGATCTATGTACATGCACACCAAGGTCCCTCTGATCCTCTGTCCTTCCTAGGGTCCTACCATTCATTGTGTATTCCCTTGCCTTGTTAGTCTGTCCAAAATGCATCACCTCACACTTTTCAGGGTTAAATTCCATTTGCCACTGTTCTGCCCATCTAACCATCCCGTCTCTATCATCCTGTAGCCTGAGGCTTCCCTCCTCGCTATTTACACCACCACCAATTTTCGTGTCATCTGCGAACTTACTGATCATACCTCCTACATTCGTATCTAAATCATTAATGTACACAACAAACAGCAAGGGACCCAGCACCAATCCCTGCGGTACACCACTCGACACAGGCTTCCAGTCACAAAAACAACCTTCGACCGTCACCCTCTGCCTCCTGCCACGAAGCCAATTTTGGATCCAATGTGCCAAATTGCCCTGGATCCCATGGGCTCTTACCTTCTTGACCAGTCTCCCATGCGGGACTTTGTCAACATAGAAGATAGGAGCAGGAGTAGGCCATTCGGCCCTTCGAGCCTGCTCCGCCATTTAATGAGATCATGGCTGATCATCCAAATTCAGTACCCTGTGTGGTAAACCACTGTTATACCTGCCTGTGTGGGTGTTTGTATTCCACTGTGAACATGTCTGTACATGCCTCGGCTCACTCCTCCCACGAGTCCAGGTATAAAGGTAACTGCTCCACAGTCCCTCTGTATTCTGGACTGGTCGACCACTCGAGGCACACCTTCATTCTCTTGTTAATAAAAGCCTGTTAGTTACTCGCTTAACCTCAGTCTTTTGAGTAATTGATAGCGCATCACCCTGTCCCTGCCTTCTCCCCATATCCCTTGATCCCTTTAGCCTTAAGAAATATATCTAACTCCTTCTTGAATATATTTAATGAATTGGCCTCAACTGCCTTCTGTGGTAGAGAATTCCACAGGTTCACCACTCTCTGGGTGAAGAAATTCCTCCTCATCTCAGTCCTAAATGGCTTACCCCTTATCCTTAGACTGTGACCCCTGGTTCTGGACTCCCCCGCCATCGGGAACATCCTTCCTGCATCTAGTCTGTCTAGTCCTGTCAGAATTTTATAAGTTTCAATGAGATCCCCTCTCATTCTTCTAAACTCCAGCGAGTATAAGCCCAATCGACCCAATCTCTCCTCATACGTCATTCCTGCCATCCCAGGTATCAGCCTGGTGAATCTTCGCTGCACTCCCTCCATGGCAAGAACATCCTTCCTCAGATAAGGCGACCAAAACTGCACACAATACTCAAGGTGTGGTCTCACCAAGGCCCTGTACAGCTGCAGCAAGACATCCTTGTTCCTGTACTCGAACCCTCTCGCTACGAAGGCCAACATACCATTTGCCTTCTTAACCGCCTGCTGCACCTGCACGCTTACCTTCAGCGACTGGTGCACAAGGACACCCAGGTCTCGTCGCACTTCCCCTTCTCCCAATCTATTGCCGTTCAGATAATAATCTGCCTTCCTGTTTTTGACACCAAAGGGGAAGGGGGGGAAAAATAACGCAGAAACCGAGAACCCGTCTGACCTGCCTCTCCCGGGAGCT
Source organism: Somniosus microcephalus (assembly GCF_052327205.1). Taxonomy (NCBI): domain Eukaryota; kingdom Metazoa; phylum Chordata; class Chondrichthyes; order Squaliformes; family Somniosidae; genus Somniosus; species Somniosus microcephalus. The sequence continues at coordinate 17,871,207 of NW_028225187.1, read as the reverse complement.
GCACGCCCAGCAGCAGGCACTTGACGGCCGTGCTCCACCGCTCCGCCACGGCCTGGTTGTCCGCCCGCCGCGGCCAGCCGTCCACCTGGAAGGTCTTCACCAGCCGTTGGCGCCCTTTGGCCGCACCCACCAGCCGCTTCTTAGGCAGGTAGCAGTAGATGGCGAAGTGAGCCGCCTGGTCCTCCGCCGCCTCCTCCTCCGGCTCCGGCGGAGGGCGCCGCCCGCCACCGCCCCTCGCCGCCCGGCAACCCAACACGTGGCACAGCGGCAGAACCAGGCGCCGCTCTTGCTCGGGCCTGGGGCCCAACCGCTGGACGTGGAGGTCCTGCCGGGTCAGGGTCAGGGCATAGCGGGTGTCCCGGGACCCCGCTGCCCCGAACTCGCCGTGCAGGAGGATCTCCGCTGGAGGATCCATCGTCTCGTTGGGGACGGGTCGCCACGCCACTTGGCGCGGGTCAGAGGTCGTGCCCGGGTCCAGCGCCCAGCCAATTGCATCGAATTAAGCCCTCCGCTCCCACCCACTGGTGGGTGCTTCTGGTTGCGAAGGCTGCAAATAAGAGGCCTGGGCACTTAAATGGGCATTTGCGAGCCACTCCTTTGCAATTTGTGGACTTTAAGGCTTCCTACTGAAAGACTCCATTGCCTGTGAACATTATACTGATCCCAACGCGGAAGTAAGCCAGGCCAGCTCTGATTGACAGCCGCGCCGGCCAATCAGTAGCCCCGGTCTGGGTGAGGCCGCAGCCAATCAGGCGCCGCCAGGGGTGGGACCAGCCCCCAAACACTCTTTTCCACCTTTTATTTTTTAAATCTGCCGCCACAAATCGCCTTCCAATCCACTCTGATTCATAAACATCCCTAAATTTTATTTTTGCAGGGCAGGATTGAGGGCCAGAGGGTGGGGCGGTGGCCACTTGACCCGGTTGCTATGGAAGCGCACCTCCGCCATCTTTGGTGTGGGCAGCCAGCCGGCGCGCAGGGGGCTGGTTGAGGCCGCCGCCGCCATCTTGAATTGGGGCAGCAGCCGCCACAATTGCAAGGGCCCCCCTCCGCCATCTTGGATTAGGGCGGCGGAGGCGTCAACGCGCCGGACCCCGCCGGGCCAGCCGCCATCTTAGTTAAGGGCACAGAACAAGTTGATGGTTCTACATGAAATGAAGAAAAAAGTTCTTGATTGAAGTGGCACAAAGTTGCTTTTTTTCCCCCTCCCTCACCCCACCATTCCTCATCAGCAGTAAAAACAACAATTTGCATCTATATAAACAGAAACATAGAAGATAGGAGCAGGAGTAGGCCATTCGGCCCCTCGAGCCTGCTCCGCCATTCACCGAGATCATGGCTGATCATCCAAACTCAGTGCCCTGTCCCTGCCTTCTCCCCATATCCCTTGATCCCTTTAGCCTTAAGAAATATATCCAACTCCTTCTTGAATGTATTTAATGAATTGGCCTCTACTGCCTTCTGTGGTAGAGAATTCCACAGGTTCACCACTCTCTGGGTGAAGAAATTCCTCCGCATCTCTGTCCTAAATGGCCTACCCCTTATCCTTAGACTGTGACCCCTGATTCTGGACTCCCCGACCATCGGGAACATCTTCCTGCATCTAGTCTGTCTAGTCCTGTTAGAATTTTATAAGTTTCAATGAGATCCCCTCTCATTCTTCTAAACTCCAGCTGTTAACCCCGCGCTTCTGTGAGGAGGATCTACCCCTCCCGTGGGGTATCAGGGTTCGCTATTTTATGAGACTCAACACGCCGGTCAGTCTATTGTCACTTTCTCAGTAATACACAAAGTCAGAAACTGTAAAATAAGTAAAGTTTTATTCCGTACCCGGTACTGGACTTCACTCCGAGAAACTCCTTGTGTTTACTCACAGGGAAGTCTCCTCTTGAGTGCGCCTCTAGGCTCACGGGGCTACAATATTTGTACAAAAAACATAAATTGCAAGTCATCATGAGAATACAGGGAACTAGGCGATCACACGCTACACAAGTCATTTGTTTCTTTTTACAGAGTTCTGTTTAAAATTCACTTTAGCTTTCAACAAAATTCGGCCCTGAGACTGCCTCTACTCTGTTCTATAACCATTCTGTTTCGTCCTCTATTATCTATGTGTATTACATTCCCACAGTCCTGTATCAGCTTTTTACATTTAAACCATTCACTGTATGTCAAGTAGTCCATCATGCTTTGCGAATCATTGGTAAGGCAGTATGGGATTAATCCAGTTTAACACAGCGAGTATAAACCCAATCGACCCAATCTCTCATCATATGTCATTCCTGCCATCCCAGGTATCAGTCTGGTGAATCTTCGCTGCACTCCCTCCATGGCAAGAACATCCTTCCTCAGATAAGGAGACCAGAACTGCACACAATACTCAAGGTGTGGTCTCACCAAGGCCCTGTACAACTGCAGCAAGACATCCTTGTTCCTGTACTCGAATCCTCTCGCTACGAAGGCCAACATACCATTTGCCTTCTTAACCGCCTGCTGCACCTGCATGCTTACCTTCAGCGACTGGTGCACAAGGACACCCAGGTCTCGTTGCACTTCCCCTTCTCCCAATCTATTGCCGTTCCGATAATAATCTGCCTTCCTGTTTTTGCCACCAAAGTGGATAACCTCGCATTTATCCACATTATACTGCATCTACCCAATCACCCAACCTGTCCAAATCATACTGGAGTTTCTCGGCATCCTCCTCACAGCACACACGCCCACCCAGCTTTGTGTCATCTGCAAACTTAGAGATATTACATCTAGTTCTCTCGTCTAGATCATTAACATATATTGTGAATAGCTGAATTTCTTTTTTTTATTCGTTTATGGGATCTGGGCGTCGCTGACAAGGCCGGCATTTATTGTCCATCCCTAGTCGCCCTTGAGAAGGTGGTGGTGAGCCGCCTTCTTGAACCGCTGCAGTCCGTGTGGTGAAGGTACTCCCACAGCGCTGTTAGGGAGGGAGTTCCAGGATTTGGACCCAGCGACGATGAAGGATCGGCCGATATATTTCCAAGTCAGGATGGTGTGTGACTTGGAGCGGAACTTGGAGGTGGTGGTGTTCCCCTGCGCCTGCTGCCCTTGTCCTTCGAGTGGAAGAGTTCGCGGGTTTGGGAGGTGCTGCCGAAGAAGCCTTGGCGAGTTGCTGCAGTGCATCTTGTAGATGGTACACACTGCAGCCACGGTACGCCGGTGGTAGAGGGAGTGAGTGTTTAAGGTGGTGGACGGAGAATGGTTTCACAGAGATTAACTGTGAACCGCACCTGAATCGAAGGCTTCGAAAAGGACACAGCGATGGGATCGTTCTGTACCTGTAGATAATGCCATGGTTGTGGAGATAAAAGAGACCGATTGCAATCTCCGCTGCATAGAAGCTGTCGTTCTGGGGTTTTCCCCATACCAGTGTGTCATTCGAAGAGAGAGGGAGAGAGAATCGTTAGCATTCAATTAAACCTCATCGCACTCCACAGACTCAGAGAGGGTGAACCCTGGGACAATCGATTGAGATTCATGATACGGTATCAATCGATTCGTATCAATTGAGCGAGAGAGTGAAAGAGAGAGAGAGACAGAGAGAGACAGACAGAGAGACAGAGAGACACAGAGAGGGAAAGCAGTGAGTGAGGAGGACATAAAAAACCTGCAAAAGGACATAGACAGGCTAAGTGAGTGGGCAGAGATTTGGCAGATGCAATATAATGTTGGAAAGTGCGAGGTTATGCACTTTGGCAGAAAAAATCAAAGAGCAAGTTATTATCTAAATGGAGAGAAACTGCAAAGTGCTACAGTACAAAGGGATCTGGGGGTCCTGGTGCATGAAACACAAAAAGTTAGTATGCAGGTGCAGCAGGTGATCAGGAAGGCCAATGGAATCTTGGCTTTTATTGCAATGGGGATGGAGTATAAAAACAGGGAAGTCTTGCTGCAGTTATACAGGGTATTGGTGAGGCCATACCTGGAATACTGCGTGCAGTTTTGGTTTCCATATTTAAGAAAAGATATACTTGCTCTCGAGGCGGTTCAGAGAAGGTTCACTCGGTTGATTCCGGAGATGAGGGGGTTGACGTATGAGGAAAGGTTGAGTAGGTTGGGACTCTACTCATTGGAGTTCAGAAGAATGAGAGGCGATCTTATCGAAACATATAAGATTGTGAGGGGGCTTGATCGGGTGGATGCGGTGAGGATGTTTCCACTGATGGGTGAGACTAGAACTAGGGGGCATAATCTTAGAATAAGGGGCTGCCCTTTCAAAATTGAGATGAGGAGAAACTTCTTCACTCAGAGGGTAGTAAATCTATGGAATTTGCTACCCCAGAGAGCTGTGGAAGCTGCAACATTAAATAAATTTAAAATGGAGATAGACATTTTCCTAGCAGATAAGGGAATTAGGGGTTACGGGGAGAGGGCAGGGAAGTGGACGTGAGTCTAGATTCAGATCAGCCATGATCCTATTGAATGGCGGAGCAGGCCCGAGGGGCCGTATGGCCTACTCCTGCTCCTACTTCTTATGTTCTTATGGGAGAGAGAGACAGAGAGACAGACAGAGACAGACACAGAGAGACAGAGAGAGAGAGAGAGAGAGAGAGAGAGAGACAGAGAGAGAGAGAGACAGAGAGACACAGAGAGAGAGAGACAGAGCGAGAGACAGAGACAGACTGAGAGACAGAGAGAGACAGGTTGAAACAGAGATGCATTTCCTCCTAAAATGCGAAAAATTCAACACATCAAGAAACATATTATTCAACAAGCTAAGCCAAACAACCCCAGATTTCAAGGAATTGGATGACCTGTCAAAATTGAGATTAGTCCTAGGAGAAGGAGACAGACCATACCTTGGGGCCAAATATGTAACAACATGTCACAACCTGAGGACTGTTTAAAATTAAGACTGTTTAAAATTAATATTGAACGTACCAAATGAAGTACAAAGACTGTTTAAAATTAATATTGTTTAAAAGTAATATTGTATGTACCCAACAAATGTCAAATCGATTGACACCTACAGAATGTTGGAAAACTGTACCTTTTTGCTATGTAAGCTTTGGCAATATGGTTCTCTGTAAACTTTCATGCCAATAAAGCATTTGAATTGAATTGAATTGAATTGAATTGAATTGAGAGAGACAGAGGGAGAGAGAGAGACAGAGAGAGTGACACAGAGAGAGAGAGAGAGACAGAGAGAGAGAGAGAGACAGAGAGAGAGAGAGTGGGACAGAGAGAGACAGAAAGAGAGAGACAGAGAGAGAAGGACAGAGAGACACAGAGAGAGAGATGTGGCAGACAGGGTGCCGATCAAGTGGGCTGCTTCATCCGGGATGGTTTCTGCGTTAAACTGCATCTGCCACCTGCCCGCCCATTCCACCAGCCTCCTGAAGTCGCTCACTCTCCTCCTGACTGTACTTCCAAGCTTTGCATAATTTTTGAGACTGTGCTCTGTCCACCCACATCCAAGGTTATTAATACAGATCAAGTACTGACCCCCCTGGTGGAACAGCACATTGTGAGCTGCAATGTGCAGTGCCAGCCTCTGCAGGGGGCGCTTGGAGGAGTGCAGCCCACAATAAATCCAAGTGGGGGGTCCCCCATCTTGTCTGCGCTGCAGGCTCTTTGTTCTGCCAGGCAGGCTTCCTCTCGCGAGACTTGGCGCCTGGCCGGCCGCGGGATTACCCAGAAGCCGACGCGCCGCCACCTCCCTCCTTTCGTCTCAAGCGAGCAAAATGGTGAGCGGCCAGACCGGAGCTGGGCACAATCCGCCGCCATCCGACCCTTTCCGGGCCCCGGACCGACACCGCCATCGGGTCGGGGAGGGTCCGATCCAGGCGGATGGCGCTGAATGGGCGAGCGGGGAGAGGTTTTTGTTGTAAATATTTCGGTTGATTGTTAATCCGATTGTTTTTCTCGGCGGCAGGGAGTCGACATCCGCCACAACAAGGACCGCAAGGTGCGCCGGACGGAGCCCAAGAGCCAGGACATCTACCTGAGGCTGCTGGTCAAGGTGAGCGGGGCGGATGGCGATGGATGGCCGCCGCCCCCCCACTCCTTCTCCACCCATCGCCGCCATCACGCTCGGCTCCCCCCGTCCCCGCCAGTGGGATTCCGCGGGGTCCTAAAGCCGGTCGGGTTCACCTCAGTCAATAACAGTGCACATGCATGTTACAACCCTGGATCTTCTAGGGCCGATTTCAGGGCTTCAGAAGGGTCTTGGGAGTCTGAATTTTGGGTGGTTGATTCTTTCGGGGCTGAATAATAAATTTTGGAGGTGTTTTACAAAAAATATTTTCCAATGCTAACTTTTGGCCGCATCACTTTTTAAACAAGGATATCAAGAGGCCTTGGGAAGGGTGTAGAGGAGATGGACCAGAGATGAGGGACTTCAGTGATGTGGAGAGACTGGAGAAGCTGGGATTGATCTCCTTAGAGCAGAGAAGGTTAAGGGGAGATTGACCAGAATGGTACCAGGGATGAGGGACTTCAGTGATGTGGAGAGACTGGAGAAGCTGGGGTTGTTCTCCTTAGAGCAGAGAAGGTTAAGGGGAGATTGACCAGAATGGTACCAGGGATGAGGGACTTCAGTGATGTGGAGAGACTGGAGAAGCTGGGATTGTTCTCCTTAGAGCAGAGAAGGTTAAGGGGAGATTGACCAGAATGGTACCAGGGATGAGGGACTTCAGTGATGTGGAGAGACTGGAGAAGCTGGGATTGTTCTCCTTAGAGCAGAGAAGGTTAAGGGGAGATTGACCAGAATGGTACCAGGGATGAGGGACTTCAGTGATGTGGAGAGACTGGAGAAGCTGGGATTGATCTCCTTAGAGCAGAGAAGGTTAAGGGGAGATTGACCAGAATGGTACCAGGGATGAGGGACTTCAGTGATGTGGAGAGACTGGAGAAGCTGGGATTGTTCTCCTTAGAGCAGAGAAGGTTAAGGGGAGATTGACCAGAATGGTACCAGGGATGAGGGACTTCAGTGATGTGGAGAGACTGGAGAAGCTGGGATTGTTCTCCTTAGAGCAGAGAAGGTTAAGGGGAGATTGACCGGAATGGTACCAGGGATGAGGGTCTTCAGTGATGTGGAGAAGCTGGGGTTGTTCTCCTTAGAGCAGAGAAGGTTAAGGGGAGATTGACCAGAATGGTACCAGGGATGAGGGACATCAGTGATGTGGAGAGACTGGGGTTGTTCTCCTTAGAGCAGAGAAGGTTAAGGGGGAAGATTGACCAGAATGGTACCGGGGATGAGGGACTTCAGTGATGTGGAGAGACAGGAGAAGCTGGGGTTGTTCTCCTTAGAGCAGAGAAGGTTAAGATGAGATTGACCAGAATGGTACCCGGGATGAGGGACTTCAGTGATGTGGAGAGACTGGAGAAGCTGGGATTGTTCTCCTTAGAGCAGAGAAGGTTAAGGGGAGATTGACCAGAATGGGACCAGGGATGAAGGACTTCAGTGATGTGGAGAGACTGGAGAAGCTGGGATTGTTCTCCTTGGAGCAGAGAAGGTTAAGGAGAGATTGACCAGAATGGGACCAGGGATGAGGGACTTCAGTGATGTGGAGAGACAGGAGAAGCTGGGGTTGTTCTCCTTGGAGCAGAGGTGGTTAAGGGGAGATTGACCAGAATGGTGCCAGGGATGAAGGACTTCAGTGATGTGGAGAGACTGGAGAAGCTGGGATTGTTCTCCTTAGAGCAGAGAAGGTTAAGGGGAGATTGACCAGAATGGGACCAGGGATGAGGGACTTCAGTGATGTGGAGAGACTGGAGAAGCTGGGGTTGTTCTCCTTAGAGCAGAGAAGGTTAAGATGAGATTGACCAGAATGGTACCCGGGATGAGGGACTTCAGTGATGTGGAGAAGCTGGGATTGTTCTCCTTGGAGCAGAGAAGGTTAAGGGGAGATTGACCAGAATGGTACCAGAGATGAGGGACTTCAGTGATGTGGAGAGACTGGAGAAGCTGGGATTGTTCTCCTTGGAGCAGAGAAGGTTAAGGGGAGACTTGTCATTCGGACGAGATGTCAAACCGAGGCCCCGTCTGCTCTCTCGGGTGGGCGTAAAAGATCCCACGGCCACAATTGGAAGAGCCGGCGAGGAGGGAGTTGTCCCCGGTGTCCTGGGGCCGAGAGTGGGCCCGCGGACCCCACAGCTAACCTGGTTAATATCTCGGCACGGGTCGCGGGATCTCGCTGTGCGTAGATTGGCTGGCAGCGTGTGACCGGCTTGTGCGGGAGGGTGGAGGTGCTGTGAGCGTGTGCTGATGTTTTGTTTGTCTTTCTTCTCCCCCCACCACCTCCTCCCCCCCAGTTGTACAGATTTCTGGCCCGTCGATCCAATGCTTCGTTCAACAAGGTCGTGCTGAAACGGCTGTTCATGAGCCGCACCAACCGCCCGCCAATGTCTCTGGCTCGCCTGGTGAGTCTCTCGGGGGCGGGTGGGGGGGTGGTGTTGGCAGGGGCCCTGCCCTCCGCTTAATCCGTTCCAGGGTCCTGGGTGTCACCGTCCCGTGCTAGAACTTCAGAATTAGCAACAGGAGTCGGCCATTCGGCCCCTCGAACCTGCTCCACCATTCAATAAGATCATGGCTGATCTTCGACCTCAACTCCACTTTCCTGCCCGATCCCCATATCCCTCGATTCCCCGAGAGTCCAAATATCGTATCTGTCTTGAATATACTCAACGACTGAGCCTCCACAGCCCTCTGGGGCAGAGAATTCCAAAGATTCACCGCCCTCTGAGTGAAGAAATTCCTCCTCATCTCAGTCCTCAATGGCCGACCCCTTATCCTGAGACAACTCGAAAAAGTCGAGCCCGATAATTGAGGCCCACACTCCCCGGTGCCAGTACTGAGGGAGCGCTGCACTGTCGGAGGTAGATGTATATACTCTAGGACTCGAGCTCCATAATCCAGGCCCACACTCCCCGGTGCCAGTACTGAGAGAGCGCTGCACTGCCGGAGGTAGATGTATATACTCTAGGACTCGAGCTCCATAACCCAGGCCCACACTCCCCGGTGCCAGTACTGAGAGAGCGCTGCACTGTCGGAGGTAGATGTATATACTCTAGGACTCGAGCCCCATAATCCAGCCCACACTCCCCGGTGCCAGTACTGAGGGAGCGCTGCACTGTCAGAGGTAGATGTATATACTCTCGGACTCGAGCCCATAATCCAGGCCCACACTTCCCGGTGCCAGTACTGAGGGAGCGCTGCACTGTCGGAGGTAGATGTATATACTCTAGGACTCGAGCCCCATAATCCAGGCCCACACTCCCCGGTGCCAGTACTGAGGGAGCGCTGCACTGTCGGAGGTAGATGTATATACTCTAGGACTCGAGCCCCATAATCCAGGCCCACACTCCCCGGTGCCAGTACTGAGAGAGCGCTGCACTGTCGGAGGTAGATGTATATACTCTAGGACTCGAGCCCCATAATCCAGCCCACACTCCCCGGTGCCAGTACTGAGGGAGCGCTGCACTGTCAGAGGTAGATGTATATACTCTAGGACTCGAGCCCATAATCCAGGCCCACACTCCCCCGGTGCCAGTACTGAGGGAGCGCTGCACTGTCGGAGGTAGATGTATATACTCTAGGACTCGAGCCCCATAATCCAGGCCCACACTCCTCGGTGCCAGTACTGAGGGAGTGCTGCACTGTCGGAGGTAGATGTATATACTCTAGGACTCGAGCCCCACAATCCAGGCCCACACTTCCCGGTGCCAGTACTGAGGGAGTGCTGCACTGTCGGAGGAAGATGTATATACTCTAGGACTCGAGCTCCATAATCCAGGCCCACACTCCCCGGTGCCAGTACTGAGGGAGCGCTGCACTGTCGGAGGTAGATGTATATACTCTAGGACTCGAGCCCCATAATCCAGGCCCACACTCCGCGGTGCCAGTACTGAGGGAGCGCTGCACGGTCGGAGGTAGATGTATATACTCTAGGACTCGAGCCCCACAATCCAGGCCCACACTTCCCGGTGCCAGTACTGAGGGAGTGCTGCACTGTCGGAGGAAGATGTATATACTCTAGGACTCGAGCTCCATAATCCAGGCCCACACTCCCCGGTGCCAGTACTGAGGGAGCGCTGCACTGTCGGAGGTAGATGTATATACTCTAGGACTCGAGCCCCATAATCCAGGCCCACACTCCCCAGTGCTAGTACTGAGGGAGCGCTGCACTGTCGGAGGTAGATGCATATACTCTAGGACTCGAGCCCCACAATCCAGGCCCACACTCCCCGGTGCTAGTACTGAGGGAGCGCTGCACTGTCGGAGGTAGATGTATATACTCTAGGACTCGAGCCCCATAATCCAGGCCCACACTCCCCGGTGCCAGTACTGAGGGAGCGCTGCACTGTCGGAGGTAGATGTATATACTCTAGGACTGGAGCCCCATAATCCGGGCCCACACTCCCCGGTGCCAGTACTGAGGGGGCGCTGCACTGTCGGAGGTGGATGTATATACTCTAGGACTCGAGCTCCATAATCCAGGCCCACACTCCCCGGTGCCAGTACTGAGGGAGTGCTGCACTGTCGGAGGTCGATGTATATACTCTAGGACTCGAGCTCCATAATCCAGGCCCACACTCCCCGGTGCCAGTACTGAGGGAGCGCTGCACTGTCGGAGGTAGATGTATATACTCTAGGACTCGAGCCCCGTAATCCAGGCCCACACTCCTCGGTGCCAGTACTGAGGGAGTGCTGCACTGTCGGAGGTAGATGTATATACTCTAGGACTCGAGCCCCATAATCCAGGCCCACACTCCCCCGTGCCAGTACTGAGGGAGCGCTGCACTGTCGGAGGTAGATGTATATACTCTCGGACTCGAGCCCCGTAATCCAGGCCCACACTCCCCGGTGCCAGTACTGAGGGAGCGCTGCACTGTCGGAGGTAGATGTATATACTCTAGGACTCGAGCCCCATAATCCAGGCCCACACTCCCCGGTGCCAGTACTGAGGGAGCGCTGCACTGTCGGAGGTAGATGTATATACTCTAGGACTCGAGCCCCATAATCCAGGCCCACACTCCCCGGTGCCAGTACTGAGGGAGTGCTGCACTGTCGGAGGTAGATGTATATACTCTAGGACTCGAGCCCCATAATCCAGGCCCACACACCCCGGTGCCAGTACTGAGGGAACGCTGCACTGTCGGAGGTAGATGTATATACTCTAGGACTCGAGCTCCATAATCCAGGCCCACACTCCCCGGTGCCAGTACTGAGGGAGCGCTGCACTGTCGGAGGTAGATGTATATACTCGAGGACTCGAGCCCCATAATCCAGGCCCTCACTCCCCGGTGCCAGTACTGAGGGAGCGCTGCACTGTCGGAGGTAGATGTATATACTCGAGGACTCGAGCCCCATAATCCAGGCCCTCACTCCCCGGTGCCAGTACTGAGGGAGCGCTGCACTGTCGGCGCCTGCGGGGCGTCCCGTCACCGGGCGAGGGGGTCAGCGAGTCGGGGCGATGAAGGAATCTGAACTTGTTTGTTGTTTGCTCCATCAACCGAAAGATCCGCAAAATGAAAATGTCCGGTCGTGAGAGCAAGACCGCGGTCGTAGTGGGGACGATAACGGACGACGTTCGGATCTGGGATATACCGAAGCTGAAGGTGAGGTAACACGTACTTGGTTGGGGAGGGGCTGCTACTCCTCCAGGTATTGGTGATTGAGAGGGGGGGGCGGCCGTACGGTGGTCTTGGGGGGAGAGAGAGAGATCTTAGTAGTTGCCATGGGTTTTCTGGGGCTCTGTCCGGTATTGAACACTGGGTGGGTGCGGGCCAAGCCAGTGATGATCGTTATCCCTGTCTGAACGCGCGGTGTTGAAACTGTTTACTACCTGAGGCTTGGTCGCAGAGAGTGTTCCCTCTCACCCCTACCTTAACAGGGCACCCGTCAGCAGGACCATCCCGCAGACACGGCGGCGTCGCGAGGTCATAAAGTCATACAGTCATATAGTTATACAGTGAGTGAGTGCCCCTCTGTTCTGAGTATTACAGTAGTGAGTGAGTGCCCCTCTGTTCTGAGTATTAAGGTACAGTGAGTGAGTGCCCCTCTGTTCTGAGTATTAAGGTACAGAGTGAGTGCCCCTCTGTTCTGAGTATTAAGGTACAGAGTGAGTGCCCCTCTGTTCCGAGTATTATGTTACAGTGAGTGCCACTCTATAGAGTCAGAGTTATACCGTACAGAGAGAGGCCCTTCAGCCCGTCGTGTCTGCGCCGGCCATCAAGCCCTGTCTAATCTAATCCCATTTTCCAGCACTTGGTCCGTAGCCTTGTATGCTATGGTGTTTCAAGTGCTCATCTAAATGCTTCTTGAATGTTGTGAGGGTTCCTGCCTCTACCACCCTTTCAGGCAGTGAGTTCCAGATTCCAACCACCCTCTGGGTGAAAAAGTTTTTCCTCAAATCCCCTCTAAACCTCCTGCCCCTTACCTTGAAACTAAGCCCCCTGGTTATTGACCCCTCTACTAAGGGGAAAAGTTCCTTTCTATCCACCCTATCTATGCCCCTCATAATATTGTACACCTCAATCAGGCCCCCCCTCAGCCTTCTCTGCTCTAAGGAAAACAACCCCAGCCTGTCCAGTCTCTCATAGCTGAAGCGCTCCACCCCAGGTAACATCCTGGTGAATCTCCTCTGCACCCTCTCCAATGCAATCACATCCTTCCTGTAGTGTGGCGACCAGAACTGCACACAGTATTCCAGCTGTGGCCTAACTAGCGTTTTGTACAGCTCCATCATAACCTCCCTGCTCTTGTATTCTATGCCTCGGTAATGCCAGCGCATTACCGGCACCCGGCTACCGACCATAGAGCACATATACCAGAAACGCTGTCTACGGAGGTCACGGTCCATCATCAAAGACCCTGCCCACCCCAGCCACAGTCTGTTCGCCCTCCTGCCATCTGGGAGACGCTACAGATGCATTCGCACCCGTACGACCAGATTTTGGAACAGCTTCTTTCCCAGGGCTGTCATCCTACTGAACTCCACAAATAAACTCTAAAGCCTGCGCATCTGCCAATGCACTTTATTATGTTTATGTTTATGTTAATGTATTACAAGCCAAATGTATGTTGAATGTTTAAATGTCTTAATCTAAATGTACACTCTCGCGAGCCTACATTTCGTTGTTCTGCACTTGTGCACTAACAGTGACAATAAAAGTTGATTTGATTTGAAGGCAAGTATCCCATATGCCTTTTTAACCACCTTATCCACCTGTCCTGCTGCCTTCAGGGATCTATGTACATGCACACCAAGGTCCCTCTGATCCTCTGTCTTTCCTAGGGTCTTACCATTCATTGTGCATTCCCTTGCCTTGTTAGTCCCTTCAAAATGCATCACCTCACACTTTTCAGGGTTAAATTCCATTTGCCGCTGTTCCGCCCATCCGACCATCCCGTCTCTATCGTCCTGTAGCCTGAGGCTTCCCTCCTCGCTATTTACCACCCCACCAATTTTCGTGTCATCTGCGAACTTACTGATCATACCTTTTACATTTACATCCAAATCATTAATGTAGACCGCAAACAGCAAGGGACCCAGCACCGATGCCTGCGGTACCCCACTGGACACAGGCTTCCAGTCGCACAAACAACCTTCGACCATCACCCTCTGCATTCTGCCACTAAGCCAGTTCTGGATCCCATGGGCTCTTACCTTCCTGACCAATCTCCTATGCGGGACTTTTTATCAAAAGCCTTACTGAAATCCATGTAAACCACATCCACTGCACTACCCTCATCCACACACCACCCTCATCCACACACCTAGTCACCCCCTCGGAAAATTCAATCAAATTGGTCAGACATTATCTTCCCTTGACAGAGCCAATGCAGATTCACGAGGATGCTGCCTGGAAGGAGCGGATGCAAAGAAAGAGGTGGAGAAATTGCCTGTGTGTGTGAGAGAGAGATGGAAGCTAAATGAACCATTCTCTTTCTCCGCAGGTGTGTGCGCTGCGAGTGACAGATGGGGCCAGACACCGCATCCTGAAATCCGGAGGTCAGATCATGACCTTTGACCAGTTAGCCCTGGCCGCTCCTAAGGGGCAGGGTACAGTGCTTCTCTCAGGTGAGTCGAGTTCCTTCTATACTGTCTCCATCAAACACTCCCAGGGCAGGTACAGCACGGGGTTAGATACAGAGTAAAGCTCCCTCTACACTGTCCCATCAAACACTCCCAGGGCAGGTACACGGGGTTATTGGTGGTGTGGGATTGTCGTGCTCTAACTTCTGTCTTGTTACAGGACCGCGCAAAGGTCGGGAGGTGTACAGACACTTTGGGGCAGCTCCTGGCACTCCACACAGCCACACCAAGTACGTGTTACCTCTCCTTCCATCCGCCCCGACTTTTTACGCTCCCTCCCTCTTTCTCTCCCTCCGTCTCTGATCTCCTGCTTTCTCTCCACAGGCCTTATATCCGCTCAAAGGGCCATAAGTTCGAGCGAGCCAGAGGTCGGAGGGCGAGCCGTGGATACAAGAACTGAGCATCTTCTCTACAATCTATTTCTGTATCAAAATAAAAGTGGAGATTAAACCCGTAGCCCCCGTGTCTCTCCTGTCTTCTTTACCAGTTCTCCCCACAGGCGCTGACCCCCCTCACAGACTCTATAACCCCGGGGGTGGCGGTCCCAGGACACACTCTCGTCTCTGGAGTGATCGCACACTGGTTGAACCCGCACAGTAAGGTGGCCGGGAATAAAGAGACTGGAGGCGATTAAAACTGGAAATCACATTGCTTTAATGAAAACGGCAAGTGGGAATCGAGTCACTACCTGGAGGCCCAGAGGTGGGCTCCGGGCCACCGCAGCAAGAAACACAAGATAAAGACACGTACATCCCCCCGCCCTCCCTCCCCAGGATACCACACGCTCTGGGCACCCGTCTTCCCCAAGGGTATCGCTCACTCTGGCGCTCGCCCCTCACACACTCTACCCGTCTCGCTCGCCCCTCACGCACTCTGCCCGTCTCGCTCGCCCCTCGCACTCTGCCCATCTCACTCGCCCCCTCGCACTCTGCCCGTCTCACTCGCCCTCCACACTCTGCCCACCTCGCACGCCCGTCTCACTCGCCCCACACACACACTGCCCTTCACACACTCGCCCGTCACACTCTGCCCGTCTCACTCACCCTTCACACTCTGCCCGTCTCACTCGCCCTTCACACACTCTGCCCGTCTCACACTGCCCCTCTCACTCACCCTTCACACTGCCCCTCTCACTCACCCTTCACACACTCGCCCGTCACACTCTGCCCGTCTCACTCACCCTTCACACACTCGCCCGTCACACTCTGCCCGTCTCACTCGCCCCTCACACTCGCCCCTCACACACTCTGCCCGTCTCGCTCGCCCTTCACACACTCTGCCCGTCTCGCTCGCCCTTCACACACACTGCCCGTCTCACTCACACTCTGCCCATCTCACTCACCCCTCACACACACTGCCCGTCTCACTCGCCCCTCACACTCTGCCCATCTCACTCACCCCTCACACACTCTGCCCATCTCACTCACCCCACACACTCCGCCCGTCTCACTCGCCCCTCACTGCCCGTCTCACTCACCCCTCACACTCTGCCCGTCTCACTCACCCCTCACACACACTGCCCGTCTCACTCACCCCTCACACACTCTGCCCGTCTCGCTCACCCCTCACACTCTGCCCGTCTCGCTCGCCCCTCACACTCTGCCCGTCTCGCTCGCCCCTCACACTCTGCCCGTCTCACTCGCCCCTCACACACTCTGCCCGTCTCACTCACCCTTAACAC
The DNA here is from genome assembly GCF_052327205.1 of Somniosus microcephalus. Classification (NCBI taxonomy): domain Eukaryota; kingdom Metazoa; phylum Chordata; class Chondrichthyes; order Squaliformes; family Somniosidae; genus Somniosus; species Somniosus microcephalus. The sequence continues at coordinate 17,855,448 of NW_028225187.1, read as the reverse complement.
ACTCTGCCCGTCTCACTCACCCTTAACACACTCTGCCCGTCTCACTCACCCCACACACTCTGCCCGTCTCACTCGCCCCTCACACTCTGCCCGTCTCACTCGCCCCTCACACTCTGCCCGTCTCACTCACCCTTCACACACTCTGCCCGTCTCACTCGCCCTTCACACACTCTGCCCGTCTCACTCGCCCCTCACACTCTGCCCGTCTCACTCTCGCCCCTCACACTCTGCCCGTCTCACTCTCGCCCGTCTCACTCTGCCCGTCTCACTCGCCCCTCACACTCTGCCCGTCTCACTCTCGCCCCTCACACTCTGCCCGTCTCACTCGCCCCTCACACACTCTGCCCGTCTCACTCGCCCCTCACACACTCTGCCCGTCTCACTCGCCCCTCACACTCTGCCCCTCACACTGCCCGTCTCACTCGCCCCGCACACTCTGCCCGTCTCACTCGCCCCTCACACTCTGCCCGTCTCACTCACCCCTCACACACTCTGCCCGTCTCACTCGCCCCTCACACACTCTGCCCGTCTCACTCACCCCTCACACACTGCCCGTCTCACTCGCCCCTCACACACTCTGCCCGTCTCACTCACCCCTCACACACTCTGCCCGTCTCACTCACCCCTCACACACTCTGCCCGTCTCACTCGCCCCTCACACACTGCCCGTCTCACTCGCCCCTCACACACTCTGCCCGTCTCACTCACCCCTCACACACTCTGCCCGTCTCACTCGCCCCTCACACACTGCCCGTCTCACTCGCCCCTCACACACTCTGCCCGTCTCACTCACCCCTCACACTCTCTGCCCGTCTCACTCACCCCTCACACACTGCCCGTCTCACTCGCCCCTCACACACTCTGCCCGTCTCACTCACCCCTCACACACTCTGCCCGTCTCACTCACCCCTCACACACTCTGCCCGTCTCACTCGCCCCTCACACACTCTGCCCGTCTCACTCACCCCTCACACACTCTGCCCGTCTCACTCACCCCTCACACACTCTGCCCGTCTCACTCACCCCTCACACTCTGCCCGTCTCACTCGCCCCTCACACACTCTGCTCCTTCCCTTCCCCCAGACATCTCACACACTCTGTCTCTCCCTCTTCCCCCCACCACCCAATGGCACTTCACTCTCTGTCTCTCTCCCCGCCCCTCCCGCAGAAATCACTCTGTCCATCTTCTTGCCTCCCCCGGGGCATCTCCCTTCCTGTGCCCCTCACACTCTGTCTCGCCTTCATTCATCCATCCACCACACCAATGGCACTTCACCCAAGCGAATTCAGAAATAAATCAAGATTTTCTCACATGCAGGAACAGAGGCCCCCCTAAACCAAAACCTCTGACCCCCTCACTGGGGAGGAGGGGAGGGGGTGGTAAACTGGTCTCCCCCACGGGCACTGACCCCTTGCTTTGGGGAGAGGGGGAGTGACAGCGTTAGTGAGTTGCCCAATGGAGAGGTTGGACATGTTCCCTTATTAGGAGGTGGAGGTCTTCGGATCAGATGGGCAGGTCCAACAACAAAGCCCGGCTGCCTACGGAAAGATGAAACCCGCCATCCTGCCTGGCCAGGACGCCAGCTATCTTGGCGCACAGCAAGATCCTGCCGGGATGGAGTTGGAAGGAGAGAGGGAGATCCCCCTGGGGGAGTGCGGGAATCTTGCCCGCCCCCACCCCAGACACGGTGAATTATTTTTACCGCAATCCCATCGGTTCGTGGAGCAGGCAGGCCAGGTAGGAGCAGATGGTCCAGGCTCGGTCGACCTGTGTCTCCATGGTGCGGGGGTAGATGCACTTCAGGAATCGGAAATTCAGGACCTTGTCGACGTGACTCCGGACGCTCAGCATCTGCCGCGTCAGCCCCCGCTGCTCCTCCGTCAGCGAGCCCTCTTGGAAGAAATCCGGCAGCTTCAGGATGTCCCGGCCCCCCCCCCTCCTCCTCCTCCCTGGCTCCCCGCTCCTCCCCGCCTTCCTCCTCCTCCTCCTCCTCCTCCTCCTCCTCCATCATCTCCTCCTCCTCCAGCAGCCCTTCCTCGCCCCGCCTGGCCGTGATGCCGAAGGCCAGGCTCGAGGCGAAGGTCATGTAGCCGCTGGGGGAGGCCAGGGCGTAGCCGCGCCTCACGTAGTGGTTGCGGTAGGGCTGCGTGGAGTCCGGCCGGGCCCGCTCCTTGGCTTGCACCTCGAAGAAGAGGTCGGTGCAGTCGAGCAGGGTCAGGGGCCTCCCCCGGTGCTGCACTGTCCTCTTGGGCTGAAAGACCTCCACGTACTTGGGGCTGCACATCACCGGGATCTGCAACGGGAAGTGAAAAAGGAATAAGGGGAGAGAGAGAGAGGGAAAAAAAAATTCTGGCTCGGTGGCGCCACCTGGTGGACGAAGACTGTCACTGCACCGTGACTGTTTACATTAAAAAATTGAATGGAGGAAGTGCTTCACGTTGGGACACAATGGAATCATCGGAAGGTTAGGTGCTGTTCTAGTCTACATATACCTTGGTTAGACTACACTTGGAGCACTGTGCACAGTTCTGGTCTCCATACACCTCGGTTAGACCACACTTGGAGCACTGTGCACAGTTCTGGTCTCCATATCCCTTGGTTAGAACACACTTGGAGCACTGTGCACAGTCCTGGTCTCCGTATACCTTGGTTAGACCACACTTGGAGCACTGTGCACAGTCCTGGTCTCCGTATCCCTTGGTTAGACCACACTTGGAGCACTGTGCACAGTTCTGGTCTCCGTATACCTTGGTTAGACCACACTTGGAGCACTGTGCACAGTCCTGGTCTCCGTATACCTTGGTTAGACCACACTTGGAGCACTGTGCACAGTCCTGGTCTCCATATACCTTGGTTAGACCACACTTGGAGCACTGTGCACAGTTCTGGTCTCCATATACCTTGGTTAGACCACACTTGGAGCACTGTGCACAGTCCTGGTCTCCGTATACCTTGGTTAGACCACACTTGGAGCACCGTGCACAGTTCTGGTCCCCATATTGAAAAGGATAGGGCAGCTCAACATTCCTGGTTACAGGGTTTTCAGACGAGACAGTGAGAGGGTTAAAAAAGGAGGGGGGGGGGGTCGCAATATTGATTAAAGAGACAATTACAGCTGTGAGGAGGGAGGATATCTTCGAAGCATCATCAAATGAGGCCATATGGGTTGAACTGAAAAACACAAAAGGGGCGATCACACTGCTGGGAGTGTACTATAGACCCCCAAACAGTCTGAGGGAGCTGGAAGAGCAAATATGTAGGCAAATGTCTGAGACGTGCAAAAACAGGGCAGTAATAGTGGGGGATTTCAACTTCCCTAATATTAACTGGGATAAAATTAGTGTGAAGGGTATAGAGGGAGCAGAATTCTTAAAATGTATTCAGGAGAACTTGTTCTCTATCCAAGTCAATACCTTGCCCCCAATCCCATGTGCGTGCAAAATTAAGGCACATGGGATTGGGGGTAAGGTATTGACTTGGATAGAGAACTGGTTGGCAGACAGGAAGCAAAGAGTTGGAATAACCGGGTCGTTTTCCGAGTGGCAGGCAGTGACTAGTGGGGTACTGCAGGAATCGGTCCTAGGACCCCAGCTATTCACAATATATATTAATGATCTGGACGAGGGAATTGGATGTAATATCTCCAAATTTGCAGATGACACAAAGCTGGGTGGGAGGGTATGCTGTGAGGAGGATGTCGTGAAACTCCAGTACGATTTGGACAGGTTGGGTGATTGGGCAGAAACATGGCAAATGCACTATAATGTGGATAAATGTGAGGTTATCCACTTTGGAGGCAAAAACAGGAAGCAGATTATTATCTGAATGGTAATAGATTGGGTGAAGGGGAAGTGCAAAGAGACCTGGGTGTTATTGTGCACCAGTCGCTGAAGGTAAGCATGCAGGTGCAGCAGGTGGTTAAGGCGGCAAATGGTATGTTGGCCTTCGTAGCGAGAGGGTTCGAGTACAGGAACAAGGATGTCTTGCTACAGCTGTACAGGGCCTTGGTGAGACCACACCTTGAGTATTGTGTGCAGTTTTGGTCGCCTTACCTGAGGAAGGATGTTCTTGCCATGGAGGGAGTGCAGCGAAGATTCACCAGGCTGATACCTGGGATGGCAGGAATGACGTATGAGGAGAGATTGCGTCGATTGGGCTTATACTCGCTGGAGTTTAGAAGATTGAGAGGGGATCGCATCGAAACCCATAAAATTCTGTCAGGACTAGACAGACTAGATGCAGGAAGGATGTTCCCGATGGCGGGGGAGTCCAGAACCAGGGGTCACAGTCTAAGGATAAGGGGTAAGCCATTTAGGACTGAAATGAGGAGGAATTTCTTCACCCAAAGAGTGGTGAACCTGTGGAATTCTCTACCACAGAGGGCGGTGGAGGCCAGTTCATTAAATATATTCAAGAAGGAGTTGGATATATTTCTTAAGGCTGAAGGGATCAAGGGATATGGGGAGAAAGCAGGGACAGGGTACTGAATTTGGATGATCAGCCATGATCGCATTGAATGGCGGAGCAGGCTCGAAGGGCCGAATGGCCGACTCCTGCTCCTATCTTCTATGTTTCCATGTTTCGCCAGGACGTAGCAAGCCCAACAAGAGAAGTGGCGGTTCTGGACCTAGTTTTCGGGAATGAAGCTGGGCAGGTGGAAAGGGTATCAGTGGGAGAGCATGCTGGTGCTAGTGATCATAATTCAGTTAGATTTAGGGTAGTTATGGAAAAGGACAAGGACAGACAAGGAATAAAGGTTCTCAGTTGGGGAAAAGCATAAGAGATTAGCTTGACTAATCTACTGGAATTTTTTGAGGATGTAACTGGTAGAATAGATAAGGGAGAACATAAGAACATAAGAAATAGGAGCAGGAGTAGGCCAATCGGCCCCTCGAGCCTGCTCCGCCATTCAATAAGATCATGGCTGATCTGATCCTAACCGCCAATCCACTATCACAGAACCATCTCCTGAATCGAACAGAATTAGACACACGAAATAGGAGCAGGATCAGGCTACACGGCCCCTGGGCCCGCTCCGCTACCCACAGGGCCATGACCGATCCGAACCTAGACTCATGTCCAAATTCCTGCCCGCTCCCCGTAACCCTTAATTCCCTTTACTTCTAGGAAACTGTCTATTTCTGTTTTAAATTTATGTAATGATGTAGCTTCTACAGCTTTTTGGGGCAGCATAGTCCATGGACCTACCACCCTCTGAGTGAAGTAGTTCCTCCTCATCTCAGTTTTGAAAGAGCAGCCCCTTATTCTAAGAGTATGCCCCCTAGTTCTAGTTTCACCCATCATCGGGAACATCTTCCCCGCATCCACCCGATCCAACCCCTTCACAATCTTATATGTTTCAATAAGATCGCCTCTCATTCTTCTGAACTCCAATGAGTAGAGTCCCAATCTACTCAACCTCTCCTCATATGTCCATCCCCTCATCCCCAGGATTAACTGAGTGAACCTTCTTTGTACTGACTCGAGAGCAAGTATGTCTTTTCTTAAGTATGGACACCAAAACTGTACGCAGTATTCCAGGTGCGGTCTCACCAATACCTTGTACAACTGAAGCAATACCTCCCTATTTTTATATTCTATCCCCCTAGCAATGAAAGCCAACATTCCATTGGCCTTCTTAATCACTTGCTGCACCTGCATACTAACCTTTTGAGTTTCGTGCACCAGGACCCCCAGATCCCTTTGTAATTCAGTACTTTCCAGTTTCTTGCCATTAAGATAATAACTTGCTCTACGATTTTTCCTGCCAAAGTGCATAACCTCACACTTTCCAGTATTGTATTCCATCTGCCAAATCTCTGCCCACTTACTTAGCCTGTCGATGTCCCCTTGCAGTGGATGTGGTGTATTTGGACTTTCAGAAACCTTTTGATAAGGTTCCGCATAAGAGATTAGCGTGCAAAGTTAAAGCACATGGGATTGGGGGTAAGGTACTGTCTTGGAGAGAGAACTGGTTGGCAGACAGGAAGCAAAGAGTTGGAATAAACGAGTCTTTTTCCGAGTTGCAGGCAGTGACTAGTGGGGTACCGCAGAGATCGGTCCGAGGACCCCAGCTATTCACAATATATATTAATGATCTAGACGAGGGAACTAGATGTAATATCTCCAAGTTTGCAGACGACACAAAGCTGGGTGGGCGTGTGTGCTGTGAGGAGGATGCCGAGAAACTCCAGTATGATTTGGACAGGTTGGGTGATTGGGCAGATGCAGGGCAGATGCAGTATAATGTGGATAAATGCGAGGTTATCCACTTTGGTGGCAAAAACAGGAAGGCAGATTATTATCGGAGCGGCAATAGATTGGGAGAAGGGGAAGTGCAACGAGACCTGGGTGTCCTTGTGCACCAGTCGCTGAAGGTAAGCATGCAGGTGCAGCAGGCGGTTAAGAAGGCAAATGGTATGTTGGCCTTCGTAGCGAGAGGGTTCGAGTACAGGAACAAGGATGTCTTGCTGCAGTTGTACAGGGCCTTGGTGAGACCACACCTTGAGTATTGTGTGCAGTTTTGGTCGCCTTATCTGAGGAAGGATGTTCTTGCCATGGAGGGAGTGCAGCGAAGATTCACCAGGCTGATACCTGGGATGGCAGGAATGACGTATGAGGAGAGATTGGGTCGATTGGGCTTATACTCGCTGGAGTTTAGAAGAATGAGAGGGGATCTCATTGAAACTTATAAAATTCTAACAGGACTGGACAGACTAGATGCAGGAAGGATGTTCCCGATGGCGGGGGAGTCCAGAACCAGGGGTCACAGTCTAAGGATAAGGGGTAAGCCATTTAGGACAGAGATGAGGAGGAATTTCTTCACCCAGAGAGTGGTGAACCTGTGGAATTCTCTACCACAGAAGGCAGTTGAGGCCAATTCATTAAATATATTCAAGAAGGAGTTGGATATATTTCTTGAGGCTAAAGGGATCAAGGGGTATGGGGAGAAGGCAGGGACAGGGTACTGAATTTGGATGATCAGCCATGATCTCATTAAATGGCGGAGCAGGCTCGAAGGGCCGAATGGCCGACTCCTGCTCCTATCTTCTATGTTTCGAGGGGTCAATAAACAGGGGGCAGAGATTTAAAGTCATTGGTCGAAGGAGCTGAGGGGAACTTTCTTCACCCAGAGGGTTGTGAGGGTCTGGAACTCACTGCCTGAAAGGGTGGTCGAGGCAGGGACCCTCATCGCATTTAAACAGTGCTGGGTATGTGCGCTTGAAGTGCCGTAACCCACAGGGCTACGGACCGAGAGCTGGGAAAGTGGGATTAGGCTGGATCGCTCTTTGTCGGCCGGTGCGGTCAAGATGGGCCGAATGGCCTCCTTCTGTGCCGTAGGCTTCTATGATTGTATGATATAGAGGCACTGGAGAAGGTGCTAAATAGATTCACAAGGACGATCCCAGAACGGAGAGGTTACAACCATCAGGAAAGGAAGAACAGGCCGGGGCTCTTTGCTCTAGAAAGAGAAAGCCGAGGGGTGACCTGATCGAGGTCTTTATGATTATGAAGGGTTTCGAGAGGGTAGACGTAGAGAAGATGTTTCCCCTTGTGGGGGAGACCAGAACTAGGGGCCGTCAATAGAAGACAGTCACTAATAAATCCAATCGGGAATTCAGGAGAAACTTCTTTCCCCAGAGAGTGGTGAGAATGTGGAACTCGCTACCACAGGGAGTGGTTGAGGCGAATAGTATAGAAGCATTTAAGGGGACGCTGGATAAAGACACGAGGGAGAAAGGAATAGACGGATATGTTCATGGGGTGAGATGCAGAGGGGTGGGAGGAGGCTGGTGTTGATGGGGTGAGATGAAGAGGGGTGGGAGGAGGCTGGTGTTGATGGGGTGAGATGAAGAGGGGTGGGAGGAGGCTGGTGTTCATGGGGTGAGATGAAGAGGTGTGGGAGGAGGCTGGTGTTGACGGGGTGAGATGAAGAGGGGTGGGAGGAGGCTGGTGTTGACGGGGTGAGATGAAGAGGGGTGGGAGGAGGCTGGTGTTGACGGGGTGAGATGAAGAGGGGTGGGAGGAGGCTGGTGTTGACGGGGTGAGATGAGGCTGGTGTTGATGGGGTGAGATGAAGAGGGGTGGGAGGAGGCTGGTGTTGACGGGGTGAGATGAAGAGGGGTGGGAGGAGGCTGGTGTTGATGGGGTGAGATGAAGAGGGGTGGGAGGAGGCTGGTGTGGACGGGGTGAGATGAAGAGGGGTGGGAGGAGGCTGGTGTTGATGGGGTGAGATGAAGAGGGGTGGGAGGAGGCTGGTGTTGATGGGGTGAGATGAAGAGTGGTGGGAGGAGGCTGGTGTTGATGGGGTGAGATGAAGAGGGGTGGGAGGAGGCTGGTGTTGATGGGGTGAGATGAAGAGGGGTGGGAGGAGGCTGGTGTTGATGGGGTGAGATGAAGAGGGGTGGGAGGAGGCTGGTGTTGATGTGGTGAGATGAAGAGGGGTGGGAGGAGGCTGGTGTTGATGGGGTGAGATGAAGAGGGGTGGGAGGAGGCTGGTGTTGACGGGGTGAGATGAAGAGGGGTGGGAGGAGGCTGGTGTTGATGGGGTGAGATGAAGAGGGGTGGGAGGAGGCTGGTGTTGACGGGGTGAGATGAAGAGGGTGGGAGGAGGCTGGTGTTGACGGGGTGAGATGAGGCTGGTGTTGATGGGGTGAGATGAAGAGGGGTGGGAGGAGGCTGGTGTTGACGGGGTGAGATGAAGAGGGGTGGGAGGAGGCTGGTGTTGATGGGGTGAGATGAAGAGGGGTGGGAGGAGGCTGGTGTGGACGGGGTGAGATGAAGAGGGGTGGGAGGAGGCTGGTGTTGATGGGGTGAGATGAAGAGGGGTGGGAGGAGGCTGGTGTTGATGGGGTGAGATGAAGAGTGGTGGGAGGAGGCTGATGTTGACGGGGTGAGATGAAGAGGGGTGGGAGGAGGCTGGTGTTGACGGGGTGAGATGCAGAGGGGTGGGAGGAGGCTGGTGTTGATGGGGTGAGATGAAGAGGGGTGGGAGGGGGCTGGTGTTGATGGGGTGAGATGAAGAGGGGTGGGAGGAGGCTGGTGTTGACGGGGTGAGATGCAGAGGGGTGGGAGGAGGCTGGTGTTGACGGGGTGAGATGAAGAGGGGTGGGAGGAGGCTGGTGTTGATGGGGTGAGATGAAGAGGGGTGGGAGGAGGCTGGTGTTGACGGGGTGAGATGAAGAGGGGTGGGAGGAGGCTGGTGTTGACGGGGTGAGATGAAGAGGGGTGGGAGGAGGCTGGTGTTGACGGGGTGAGATGAAGAGGGGTGGGAGGAGGCTGGTGTTGACGGGGTGAGATGAAGAGGGGTGGGAGGAGGCTGGTGTTGACGGGGTGAGATGAAGAGGGGTGGGAGGAGGCTGGTGTTGACGGGGTGAGATGAAGAGGGGTGGGAGGAGGCTGGTGTTGATGGGGTGAGATGAAGAGGGGTGGGAGGAGGCTGGTGTTCATGGGGTGAGATGCAGAGGGGTGGGAGGAGGCTGGTGTTGACGGGGTGAGATGAAGGGTGGGAGGGGGCTGGTGTTGATGGGGTGAGATGAAGAGGGGGTGGGAGGAGGCTGGTGTTGACGGGGTGAGATGAAGAGGGGTGGGAGGAGGCTGGTGTTGATGGGGTGAGATGAAGAGGGGTGGGAGGAGGCTGGTGTTCATGGGGTGAGATGAAGAGGGGTGGGAGGAAGCTGGTGTTCATGGGGTGAGATGCAGAGGGGTGGGAGGAGGCTGGTGTTGATGGGGTGAGATGAAGAGGGGTGGGAGGAGGCTGGTGTTGACGGGGTGAGATGCAGAGGGGTGGGAGGAGGCTGGTGTTGATGGGGTGAGATGAAGAGGGGTGGGAGGGGGCTGGTGTTGACGGGGTGAGATGAAGAGGGGTGGGAGGAGGCTGGTGTTGACGGGGTGAGATGCAGAGGGGTGGGAGGAGGCTGGTGTTGACGGGGTGAGATGAAGAGGGGTGGGAGGAGGCTGGTGTTGATGGGGTGAGATGAAGAGGGGTGGGAGGAGGCTGGTGTTGACGGGGTGAGATGAAGAGGGGTGGGAGGAGGCTGGTGTTGACGGGGTGAGATGAAGAGGGGTGGGAGGAGGCTGGTGTTGACGGGGTGAGATGAAGAGGGGTGGGAGGAGGCTGGTGTTGACGGGGTGAGATGAAGAGGGGTGGGAGGAGGCTGGTGTTGACGGGGTGAGATGAAGAGGGGTGGGAGGAGGCTGGTGTTGACGGGGTGAGATGAAGAGGGGTGGGAGGAGGCTGGTGTTGATGGGGTGAGATGAAGAGGGGTGGGAGGAGGCTGGTGTTCATGGGGTGAGATGCAGAGGGGTGGGAGGAGGCTGGTGTTGACGGGGTGAGATGAAGAGGGGTGGGAGGAGGCTGGTGTTGATGGGGTGAGATGAAGAGGGGTGGGAGGAGGCTGGTGTTGATGGGGTGAGATGAAGAGGGGTGGGAGGAGGCTGGTGTTGACGGGGTGAGATGGAGAGGGGTGGGAGGAGGCTGGTGTTGACGGGGTGAGATGAAGGGGGTGGGAGGAGGCTGGTGTTGACGGGGTGAGATGAAGAGGGGTGGGAGGAGGCTGGTGTTGACGGGGTGAGATGAAGAGGGGTGGGAGGAGGCTGGTGTTGATGGGGTGAGATGAAGAGGGGTGGGAGGAGGCTGGTGTTGACGGGGTGAGATGAAGAGGGGTGGGAGGAGGCTGGTGTTGATGGGGTGAGATGAAGAGGGGTGGGAGGAGGCTTGTCTTGACAGGGTGAGATGAAGAGGGGTGGGAGGAGGCTGGTGTTGACGGGGTGAGATGAAGAGGGGTGGGAGGAGGCTGGTGTTGATGGGGTGAGATGAAGAGGGGTGGGAGGAGGCTGGTGTTGATGGGGTGAGATGAAGAGGGGTGGGAGGAGGCTGGTGTTGACTGGGTGAGATGAAGAGGGGTGGGAGGAGGCTGGTGTTGACGGGGTGAGATGAAGAGGGGTGGGAGGAGGCTGGTGTTGACGGGGTGAGATGAAGAGGGGTGGGAGGAGGCTGGTGTTGATGGGGTGAGATGAAGAGGGGTGGGAGGAGGCTGGTGTTGACGGGGTGAGCTAAGCGAGGTGGGAGGAGGCTGGTGTTGACGGGGTGAGATGAAGAGGGGTGGGAGGAGGCTGGTGTTGATGGGGTGAGATGAAGAGGGGTGGGAGGAGGCTGGTGTTGACGGGGTGAGATGAAGAGGGGTGGGAGGAGGCTGGTGGTGACGGGGTAAGATGAAGAGGGGTGGGAGGAGGCTGGTGTTGACGGGGTGAGATGAAGAGGGGTGGGAGGGGGCTGGTGTTGATGGAGTGAGATGAAAAGGGGTGGGAGGAGGCTGGTGTTGACGGGGTGAGATGAAGAGGGGTGGGGGGAGGCTGGTGTTGACGGGGTGAGCTAAGAGGGGTGGGAGGAGGCTGGTGTTGACGGGGTGAGATGAAGAGGGGTGGGAGGAGGCTGGTGTTGACGGGGTGAGCTAAGAGGGGTGGGAGGAGGCTGGTGTTGACGGGGTGAGATGAAGAGGGGTGGGAGGAGGCTGGTGTTGATGGGGTGAGATGAAGAGGGGTGGGAGGAGGCTGGTGTTGACGGGGTGAGATGAAGAGGGGTGGGAGGGGGCTGGTGTGGATGGGGTGAGATGAAGAGGGGTGGGAGGAGGCTGGTGGTGACGGGGTAAGATGAAGAGGGGTGGGAGGAGGCTGGTGTTGACGGGGTGAGATGAAGAGGGGTGGGAGGGGGCTGGTGTTGACAGGGTGAGATGAAGAGGGGTGGGAGGAGGCTGGTGTTGACGGGGTGAGATGAAGAGGGGTGGGAGGAGGCTGGTGTTGATGGGGTGAGATGAAGAGGGGTGGGAGGAGGCTGGTGTTGATGGGGTGAGATGAAGAGGGGTGGGAGGAGGCTGGTGTTGACGGGGTGAGATGAAGAGGGGTGGGAGGAGGCTGGTGTTGACGGGGTGAGATGAAGAGGGGTGGGAGGACGCTGGTGTTGATGGGGTGAGATGAAGAGGGGTGGGAGGAGGCTGGTGTTGACGGGGTGAGATGAAGAGGGGTGGGGGGAGGCTGGTGTTGACGGGGTGAGATGAAGTGGGGTGGGAGGAGGCTGGTGTTGATGGGGTGAGATGAAGAGGGGTGGGAGGAGGCTGGTGTTGACGGGGTGAGATGAAGAGGGGTGGGGGGAGGCTGGTGTTGATGGGGTGAGATGAAGAGGGGTGGGAGGGAGCTGGTGTTGACGGGGTGAGATGATGAGGGGTGGGAGGAGGCTGGTGTTGACGGGGTGAGATGAAGAGGAGTGGGAGGAGGCTGGTGTTGACGGGGTGAGATGATGAGGGGTGGGAGGAGGCTGGTGTTGACGGGGTGAGATGATGAGGGGTGGGAGGAGGCTGGTGTTGACGGGGTGAGATGATGAGGGGTGGGAGGAGGCTGGTGTTGACGGGGTGAGATGAAGAGGGGTGGGAAGAGGCTGGTGTTGACGGGGTGAGATGAAGAGGGGTGGGAGGAGGCTGGTGTTGACGGGGTGAGATGATGAGGGGTGGGAGGAGGCTGGTGTTGACGGGGTGAGATGAAGAGGGGTGGGAGGAGGCTGGTGTTGACGGGGTGAGATGAAGAGGGGTGGGAAGAGGCTGGTGTTGACGGGGTGAGATGAAGAGGGGTGGGAGGAGGCTGGTGTTGACGGGGTGAGATGATGAGGGGTGGGAAGAGGCTGGTGTTGACGGGGTGAGATGAAGAGGGGTGGGAGGAGGCTGGTGTTGACGGGGTGAGATGATGAGGGGTGGGAGGAGGCTGGTGTTGACGGGGTGAGATGATGAGGGGTGGGAAGAGGCTGGTGTTGACGGGGTGAGATGAAGAGGGGTGGGAGGAGGCTGGTGTTGACGGGGTGAGATGATGAGGGGTGGGAGGAGGCTGGTGTTGACGGGGTGAGATGAAGAGGGGTGGGAAGAGGCTGGTGTTGACGGGGTGAGATGAAGAGGGGTGGGAGGAGGCTGGTGTTGACGGGGTGAGATGAAGAGGGGTGGGAGGAGGCTGGTGTTGATGGGGTGAGATGAAGAGGGGTGGGAGGAGGCTGGTGTTGACGGGGTGAGATGAAGAGGGGTTTGGAGGAGGCTGGTGTTGATGGGGTGAGATGATGAGGGGTGGGAAGAGGCTGGTGTTGACGGGGTGAGATGAAGAGGGGTGGGAGGAGGCTGGTGTTGACGGGGTGAGATGATGAGGGGTGGGAGGAGGCTGGTGTTGACGGGGTGAGATGAAGAGGGGTGGGAAGAGGCTGGTGTTGACGGGGTGAGATGAAGAGGGGTGGGAGGAGGCTGGTGTTGACGGGGTGAGATGATGAGGGGTGGGAGGAGGCTGGTGTTGACGGGGTGAGATGAAGAGGGGTGGGAGGAGGCTGGTGTTGACGGGGTGAGATGAAGAGGGGTGGGAAGAGGCTGGTGTTGACGGGGTGAGATGAAGAGGGGTGGGAGGAGGCTGGTGTTGACGGGGTGAGATGATGAGGGGTGGGAGGAGGCTGGTGTTGACGGGGTGAGATGAAGAGGGGTGGGAGGAGGCTGGTGTTGACGGGGTGAGATGATGAGGGGTGGGAGGAGGCTGGTGTTGACGGGGTGAGATGAAGAGGGGTGGGAGGAGGCTGGTGTTGAAGGGGTGAGATGAAGAGGGGTGGGAGGAGGCTGGTGTTGACGGGGTGAGATGAAGAGGGGTGGGAGGAGGCTGGTGTTGACGGGGTGAGATGAAGAGGGGTGGGAGGAGGCTGGTGTTGACGGGGTGAGATGAAGAGTGGTGGGAGGAGGCTGGTGTCGATGGGGTGAGATGAAGAGGGGTGGGAGGAGGCTGGTGTTGATGGGGTGAGATGAAGAGGGGTGGGAGGAGGCTGGTGTTGACGGGGTGAGATGAAGAGGGGTGGGAGGAGGCTGGTGTTGATGGGGTGAGATGAAGAGGGGTGGGAGGAGGCTGGTGTTGATGGGGTGAGATGAAGAGGGGTGGGAGGAGGCTTGTGTTGACGGGGTGAGATGAAGAGGGGTGGGAGGAGGCTGGTGTTGACGGGGTGAGATGAAGAGGGCTGGGAGGAGGCTGGTGTTGACTGGGTGAGATGAAGAGGGGTGGGAGGAGGCTGGTGTTGACGGGGTGAGATGAAGAGGGGTGGGAGGAGGCTGGTGTTGACGGGGTGAGATGAAGAGGGGTGGGAGGAGGCTGGTGTTGATGGGGTGAGATGAAGAGGGGTGGGAGGAGGCTGGTGTTGACGGGGTTAGATGAAGAGGGGTGGGAGGAGGCTGGTGTTGACGGGGTGAGATGAAGAGGGGTGGGAGGAGGCTGGTGTTGACGGGGTGAGCTAAGAGGGGTGGGAGGAGGCTGGTGTTGACAGGGTGAGATGAAGAGGGGTGGGAGGAGGCTGGTGTTGACGGGGTGAGCTAAGAGGGGTGGGAGGAGGCTGGTGTTGACGGGGTGAGATGAAGAGGGGTGGGAGGAGGCTGGTGGTGACGGGGTAAGATGAAGAGGGGTGGGAGGAGGCTGGTGGTGACGGGGTAAGATGAAGAGGGGTGGGAGGAGGCTGGTGTTGACGGGGTGAGATGAAGAGGGGTGGGAGGAGGCTGGTGTTGATGGGGTGAGATGAAGAGGGGTGGGAGGAGGCTGGTGTTGACGGGGTGAGATGAAGAGGGGTGGGAGGAGGCTGGTGGTGACGGGGTAAGATGAAGAGGGGTGGGAGGAGGCTGGTGTTGACGGGGTGAGATGAAGAGGGGTGGGAGGAGGCTGGTGTTGCTGGGGTGAGATGAAGAGGGGTGGGAGGAGGCTGGTGTTGATGGGGTGAGATGAAGAGGGGTGGGAGGAGGCTGGTGTTGACGGGGTGAGATGAAGAGGGGTGGGAGGAGGCTGGTGTTGACGGGGTGAGATGAAGAGGGGTGGGGGGAGGCTGGTGTTGACGGGGTGAGCTAAGAGGGGTGGGAGGAGGCTGGTGTTGATGGGGTGAGATGAAGATGGGTGGGAGGAGGCTGGTGTTGATGGGGTGAGATGACGAGGGGTGGGAGGAGGCTGGTGTTGACGGGGTGAGATGAAGAGGGGTGGGAGGAGGCTGGTGTTGACGGGGTGAGATGAAGAGGGGTGGGAGGAGGCTGGTGTTGATGGGGTGAGATGAAGAGGGGTGGGAGGAGGCTGGTGTTGATGGGGTGAGATGAAGAGGGGTGGGAGGAGGCTGGTGTTGACGGGGTGAGATGAAGAGGGGTGGGAGGAGGCTGGTGTTGACGGGGTGAGATGAAGAGGGGTGGGAAGAGGCTGGTGTTGACGGGGTGAGATGATGAGGGGTGGGAGGAGGCTGGTGTTGACGGGGTGAGATGAAGAGGAGTGGGAGGAGGCTGGTGTGGACGGGGTGAGATGAAGAGGGGTGGGAGGAGGCTGGTGTTGACGGGGTGAGATGATGAGGGGTGGGAGGAGGCTGGTGTTGACGGGGTGAGATGAAGAGGGGTGGGAGGAGGCTGGTGTTGACGGGGTGAGATGAGGGGTGGGAGGAGGCTGGTGTTGACGGGGTGAGATGAAGAGGGGTGGGAGGAGGCTGGTGTTGATGGGGTGAGATGAAGAGGGGTGGGAGGAGGCTGGTGTTGACAGGGTGAGATGAAGAGGGGTGGGAGGAGGCTGGTGTTGACGGGGTGAGATGAAGAGGGGTGGGAGGAGGCTTGTGTTGACAGGGTGAGATGAAGAGGGGTGGGAGGAGGCTGGTGTTGACGGGGTGAGATGAAGAGGGGTGGGAGGAGGCTGGTGTTGACTGGGTGAGATGAAGAGGGGTGGGAGGAGGCTGGTGTTGACGGGGTGAGATGAAGAGGGGTGGGAGGAGGCTGGTGTTGACGGGGTGAGCTAAGAGGGGTGGGAGGAGGCTGGTGTTGACGGGGTTAGATGAAGAGGGGTGGGAGGAGGCTGGTGTTGACGGGGTGAGATGAAGAGGGGTGGGAGGAGGCTGGTGTTGACGGGGTGAGCTAAGAGGGGTGGGAGGAGGCTGGTGTTGACGGGGTGAGATGAAGAGGGGTGGGAGGAGGCTGGTGTTGACGGGGTGAGCTAAGAGGGGTGGGAGGAGGCTGGTGTTGACGGGGTGAGATGAAGAGGGGTGGGAGGAGGCTGGTGTTGATGGGGTGAGATGAAGAGGGGTGGGAGGAGGCTGGTGTTGACGGGGTGAGATGAAGAGGGGTGGGAGGAGGCTGGTGGTGACGGGGTAAGATGAAGAGGGGTGGGAGGAGGCTGGTGTTGACGGGGTGAGATGAAGAGGGGTGGGAGGGGGCTGGTGTTGACGGGGTGAGATGAAGAGGGGTGGGAGGAGGCTGGTGTTGACGGGGTGAGATGACGAGGGGTGGGAGGAGCCTGGTGTTGACGGGGTGAGATGAAGAGGGGTGGGAGGAGGCTGGTGTTGATGGGGTGAGATGAGGGGTGGGAGGAGGCTGGTGTTGATGGGGTGAGATGAAGAGGGGTGGGAGGAGGCTGGTGTTGACGGGGTGAGATGAAGAGGGGTGGGAGGAGGCTGGTGTTGATGGGGTGAGATGAGGGGTGGGAGGAGGCTGGTGTTGATGGGGTGAGATGAAGAGGGGTGGGAGGAGGCTGGTGTTGACGGGGTGAGATGAAGAGGGGTGGGGGGAGGCTGGTGTTGACGGGGTGAGCTAAGAGGGGTGGGAGGAGGCTGGTGTTGACGGGGTGAGATGAAGAGGGGTGGGAGGAGGCTGGTGTTGACGGGGTGAGCTAAGAGGGGTGGGAGGAGGCTGGTGTTGACGGGGTGAGATGAAGAGGGGTGGGAGGAGGCTGGTGTTGATGGGGTGAGATGAAGAGGGGTGGGAGGAGGCTGGTGTTGACGGGGTGAGATGAAGAGGGGTGGGAGGAGGCTGGTGGTGACGGGGTAAGATGAAGAGGGGTGGGAGGAGGCTGGTGTTGACGGGGTGAGTTGAGGGGTGGGAGGGGGCTGGTGTTGATGGGGTGAGATGAAGTGGGGTGGGAGGAGGCTGGTGTTGATGGGGTGAGATGAAGAGGGGTGGGAGGAGGCTGGTGTTGACGGGGTGAGATGAAGAGGGGTGGGAGGAGGCTGGTGTGGACGGGGTGAGATGAAGAGGGGTGGGAGGAGGCTGGTGTTGATGGGGTGAGATGAAGAGGGGTGGGAGGAGGCTGGTGTTGACGGGGTGAGATGAAGAGGGGTGGGAGGAGGCTGGTGTTGACGGGGTGAGATGAAGAGGGGTGGGAGGAGGCTGGTGTTGACGGGGTGAGATGAAGAGGGGTGGGAAGAGGCTGGTGTTGACGGGGTGAGATGAAGAGGGGTGGGAGAAGGCTGGTGTTGACGGGGTGAGATGAAGAGGGGTGGGAGGAGGCTGGTGTTGATGGGGTGAGATGAAGAGGGGTGGGAGGAGGCTGGTGTTGATGGGGTGAGATGAAGAGGGGTGGGAGGAGGCTGGTGTTGACGGGGTGAGATGAAGAGGGGTGGGAGGAGGCTGGTGTTGATGGGGTGAGATGAAGAGGGGTGGGAGGAGGCTGGTGTTGACGGGGTGAGATGAAGAGGGGTGGGAGGAGGCTGGTGTTGACGGGGTGAGATGAAGAGGGGTGGGAGGAGGCTGGTGTTGACGGGGTGAGATGAAGAGGGGTGGGAGGAGGCTGGTGTTGACGGGGTGAGATGAAGAGGGGTGGGAGGAGGCTGGTGTTGACGGGGTGAGATGAAGAGGGGTGGGAGGAGGCTGGTGTTGACGGGGTGAGATGAAGAGGGGTGAGAGGAGGCTGGTGTGGACGGGGTGAGATGAAGAGGGGTGGGAGGAGGCTGGTGTTGATGGGGTGAGATGAAGAGGGGTGGGAGGAGGCTGGTGTTGACGGGGTGAGATGAAGAGGGGTGGGAGGAGGCTGGTGTTGACGGGGTGAGATGAAGAGGGGTGGGTGGAGGCTGGTGTTGATGGGGTGAGATGAAGAGGGGTGGGAGGAGGCTGGTGTTGACGGGGTGAGATGAAGAGGGGTGGGAGGAGGCTGGTGTTGATGGGGTGAGATGAAGAGGGGTGGGAGGAGGCTGGTGTTGATGGGGTGAGATGAAGAGGGGTGGGAGGAGGCTGGTGTTGATGAGGTGAGATGAAGAGGGGTGGGAGGAGGCTGGTGTTGACGGGGTGAGATGAAGAGGGGTGGGAGGAGGCTGGTGTTGACGGGGTGAGATGATGAGGGGTGGGAGGAGGCTGGTGTTGACGGGGTGAGATGAAGAGGGGTGGGAGGAGGCTGGTGTTGATGGGGTGAGATGAAGAGGGGTGGGAGGAGGCTGGTGTTGATGGGGTGAGATGAAGAGGGGTGGGAGGAGGCTGGTGTTGATGTGGTGAGATGAAGAGGGGTGGGAGGAGGCTGGTGTTGATGGGGTGAGATGAAGAGGGGTGGGAGGAGGCTGGTGTTGATGGGGTGAGATGAAGAGGGGTGGGAGGAGGCTGGTGTTGATGGGGTGAGATGAAGAGGGGTGGGAGGAGGCTGGTGTTGATGGGGTGAGATGAAGAGGGGTGGGAGTAGGCTGGTGTTGACGGGGTGAGATGAAGAGGGGTGGGAGGAGGCTGGTGTTGATGGGGTGAGATGAAGAAGGGTGGGAGGAGGCTGGTGTTGATGGGGTGAGATGAAGAGGGGTGGGAGGAGGCTGGTGTTGACGGGGTGAGATGAAGAGGGGTGAGAGGAGGCTGGTGTTGATGGGGTGAGATGATGAGGGGTGGGAGGAGGCTCGTGTGAAGCAGAAACACCAGCACGGACCAGTAGGGCCGAACGGCCTACTTGTGTGCTGCACATTCTCCGCAAGTAAGGAAATAAAGACACACACCCAGCTCAGTGGCGCCACCTGCTGAATTGAGTCTGTCGTTGCAGCGTGACTGTTTACACAGAAAAATTGAATGGGGGGTTGGGGGGGGCGGGAAATGTTGACAGTGTGACACAACGCAATCAGCGGAAACGGGAATCCAAATGGAGTGAGGAGAAGGTGGGGGGGGAAAAAAAGAGAGCAGCTCCATGGCGCCACCGGTGGCCCGAGCCCGTCACTACAGCGTGACAGTTTACATAGAAAAATTGAATGGGGTGGGGGGGGGAAATGTTGACAGTGTGACACAACACAATCAGGGGAAACGGGAATCCAAACGGAGTGAGAAGGGGGAAAAAAAGAGTGGCTCCATGGCGCCACTGGTGGCCCGAGCCCGTCACTGCAGCGTGACTGTTTACATAGAAAAATTGAATGGGGGGGCAATGTTGACAGTGTGACAACGCAATCAGCCGAAACAGGAATCCAAACGGAATGAGGAGAAGGGGGAGAAAGAGAGAGCGGCTCCATGGTGCCACCGGTGGCCCGAGCCTGTCACTGCAGCGTGACTGTTTACATAGAAAAATTGAACGGGGAGGGGGGAATGTCGACAGTGTGACACAACGCAATCAGTGGAAACGAGAATCCAAACGGAGTGAGGAGAAGGGGGGAAAAAAGAGAGCGTCTCCATGGCACCACCGGTGGCCCGAGCCTGTCACTGCAGCGTGACTGTTTACATAGGAAAATTGAAGGGGGGGGGGAATGTTGATAGTGTGACACAACGCAATCAGCGGAAATGGGAATCCAAACGGAGTGAGGAGAAGGGGGAAAAAGAGAGCGGCTCCACCGGCGGCCCAAGCCTGTCACTGCAGCGTGACTGTTTACATAGAAAAATTGAATGGGGGGGAATGTTGACAGTGTGACAACGCAATCAGTGGAAACGGGAATCCAAACGGAGTGAGGAGAAGGGGAAAAAAAGAGAGCGGCTCCACCGGTGGCCCGAGCCTGTCACTGCAGCGTGACTGTTTACATAGAAAAATTGAATGGGGGGGGGGGAATGTTGACAGTGTGACACAACGCAATCAGCGGAAACGGGAATCCAAACGGAGTGAGAAGGGGAAAAAAAGAGCGGCTTCATGGCGCCACCGGTGGCCCGAGCCCGTCACTGCAGCGTGACTGTTTACATAGAAAAATTGAATGGGGGCGGGGAAGCGACCTGGTCACCCCCCCAATGAGAGTCTGGGAGAACCTTTTCGCTTGCTCACCTGCATTAGTCGGGCCTGGATCACCTCGGTCCAGTTCAGCCAGACCCTGGAGACAGTGGTCTCGGAGATCTTGAAGCGATAGGCCAGGTCCTGCAGCAGCAGGCCCAGGCGCAGGCGGCACATGACCAGCAGCAGCTGGTCGGCGTGGCTCAGGGTGCTGTGGGGGCCAGCGTCCAGCCGGCCCCTGGCGATGTGGCCGCGGATCTTGCCCGAGCACAGGCCAGCGTCCTGCGTGACAAAGTGCAGGAACGCCTCGAACTTCTCGTAGCTCTCAAAGCCGGTGTAGAAGCGGACCCACTTGCGGCCGGGCCGCATGTTCTCCACCGAGAAGGCGGCCTCCTTCACCTTGCTCTCTTTCTCCTTCATCTGCTGGCTCAGGAAGAGGACAGTGCCGGCGGTGGAGTCCAGCTGCTCCTGCACCTTGCGCAGCTGCCGCTCCAGCCCCTCCCGCTCGCAGCGCAGCGTGGCGTTCTGCATCTGCAGCTCGGTGATCTTGGTGCCCAGCTCCAGTGAGAGGCTCCAGCGCTCGCTCTCGTACCGCTCCTGGGGAGAGAGACACAGAGAGGGAGCGTTCCCAGTGAGGAGGGGTACTGGCGTCGAGAGAGAGAGAGAGAGCGATAGAGAGAGACACAGAGAGAGAGAGAGAGAGAGATAGCGAGAGGCAGAGAGAGGGAGTGTTCCCAGTGAGGAGGGGTACTGGCGTCGAGAGAGAGCGAGAGAGCGCGAACGAGCGAGAGAGAGAGCGAGAGAGACAGACAGAGAGAGACAGAGAGAGAGAGAGACAGAGAGAGAGATTTTGCCGAAGCATTCTTCGCACCCAAAGGAAAACACCAACAATTGCATGCAGAGCCGAACTAGGCAGATACCCACTGATAATAAACATCCACAAACGAGCACTAAACTTCCTAAATCACCTCAAATCTAGCTCCCCAGACACCCTTCATTTTAAAGCCTTCCCGACCCAAGAGCTAAACCCAGAAAAGAGTCCCCTGAGTCAGCTGCTACTGAAACTAAGTACTCCTACTCAGCCGGACCCTGACCAGTCCCAGACCAACACTGCCGTCCAAACACCAATCCGAGTGAACCAAATCATTAAACAATGCAAAGAAACCTACCTGGAACATTGGAACACAATAACCAAAAGCCAAAGCAGATTAGAATGTTACCAGGCCCTAAAAAGAGAATATAAACTGGCAGACTATCTCTCGACCATCAGAGACACAAAACAGAGATAGACCCTCACCAGGTACAGACTAAGCGACCACCAACTGGCAATTGAAAAAGGAAGATACAAGAAATCCTGGCAGCCTAGAGAGAATAGAATATGTGATCAATGTCTGGCCGGCGAGGTTGAGACAGAGATGCACTTCCTCCTAAAATGCGAAGAATTCAACACAACAAGAAACATATTATTTGATAAGCTCAGCCAAACAACCCCAGATTTCAAAGAATTGGATGACCTGTCAAAATTAAGATTAGTCCTGGGAGAAGGAGACAGACCATACCTTGGTGCCAAATATGTAACAACATGTCACAACCTGAGGACTGTTTAAAATTAATACTGAATGTACCCAACGATGTTCAACGACTTTAAATTAATATTGTTTAAACTAATATTGTATGTACCCAACGAAGGTCAAAATTGTTTGACACCTACAGAATGTTGGAAAACTGTACTTTTTGTTATGTAAGCTTTGGCAATATGGTTCCCTGTAAACTTTCAGCCAATAAAGCATTTGAATTGAATTGAATTGACAGAGAGAGAGACAGAGAGAGGGAGCGTTCCCAGTAAGGAGGGGGGACCGGCGTCAAGAGAGAGCCAGAGCGCGAGAGAGAGAGAGAGAGAGAGCGAGAGAGAGACGGGGAGAGAAAGCGAGAGAGAGACGGTGGGAGAGAGAGAGAGAGAGAGAGAGAGAGGCGGGGAGAGAGCGAGAGACAGAGGGAAGAGAGCGAGAGAGAGACGGGGGGAGAGAGCGAGACGGGGGGGGAGAGAGAGAGAGACCGAGCGAGAGAGAGAGACCGAGAGAGAGAGAGACCGAGAGAGACCGAGCGAGAGAGACCGAGCGAGAGAGAGAGAGGACCGAGCGAGAGAGAGAGAGAGAGAGAGAGAGAGAGAGAGACCGAGCGAGAGAGAGAGAGAGAGAGACCGAGAGAGAGAGACCGAGCGAGAGAGAGAGAGAGAGAGAGAGACCGAGAGAGAGAGAGAGAGAGACCGAGCGAGAGAGAGAGAGAGAGAGACCGAGCGAGAGAGAGAGAGAGAGAGAGAGAGAGAGAGAGACCGAGCGAGAGAGAGAGAGAGAGACCGAGCGAGAGAGAGAGAGAGAGAGAGAGAGAGACACAGAGGGAGAGAGAGAGAGAGAGACCGAGCGAGAGAGAGAGAGACCGAGCGAGAGAGAGAGAGAGACCGAGCGAGAGAGAGAGAGAGAGAGAGACCGAGAGAGAGAGAGAGAGACCGAGCGAGAGAGAGAGAGACCGAGAGAGAGAGAGAGAGAGACCGAGAGAGAGAGAGAGAGAGACCGAGAGAGAGAGAGAGACCGAGAGAGAGAGAGAGAGAGACCGAGCGAGAGAGAGAGAGAGAGACCGAGCGCGAGAGAGACAGAGAGAGAGAGAGAGACCGAGCGAGAGAGAGAGAGAGAGAGAGACACCGAGAGAGAGAGAGAGACCGAGAGAGACCGAGAGAGAGAGAGAGAGAGAGACCGAGCGAGAGAGAGAGAGAGAGAGAGAGAGAGAGAGAGAGAGAGAGAGAGACCGAGAGAGAGAGAGACCGAGCGAGAGAGAGCGAGCGAGAGAGAGAGTTGGAAAACTGTACCTTTTTGCTATGTAAGCTTTGGCAATATGGTTCTCTGTAAACTTTCATGCCAATAAAGCATTTGAATTGAATTGAAATTGAGAGAGAGAGAGAGAGAGAGAGAGAGAGATCTATCTGAGACAAAAAACAAACGACTACAATGAGCAGGGAAATGATATATCCTGAGCAATGCACAAAAAATAAAGCAAAGGAAAAATACAAGTACACAACACTAAAAAATAACCCAGAGATCCTCTACGTTGACTATACCACACACAAAGGGACTAAGCTGAAGAACAACCTCATATTCTACACCGAATACGTCACCTCCTGGAAGGAGACTTTACAAAAACACTACACATACGTCTCCAGTGAAGGTATTGGCAGTGGAGGCAGACTGAAAATATGTAAAGATGGAAACCTAGATAAAGATGGAAACCTAGATAAAGATGACCCCCTGCTAACCATAAGCTACTACAACAAAAATAGAAAGATCATGATACAGGGGAATGTGGAAAATCTGGACTCCTTCGAAAAGGAATTCCCCCAGTTGAAAACTAAGACAGACACAAAGAGGACCAATGGACAGGAAGCAAAAGAGAGTCGAACAGAGGATGATGAGAGCCAAGTGGAGGAAGAAGAGAGACCAGCAGAGGAAAACACCTCCCTGTCCATCTCCACCCCCCCCACACCTCTCAACGAAAACAAAATGATGAAAGAGAATCTGGCCAAACTAGAACTTGATTTCAACGAATACAGAGAAACACTGGCCAAGAATTTGAAGGAGGAATTCAAACAGCTAAAAACGGAACACGAGTCCACCATCCACAAGCTGAGAAAGACCATAGAGGAGCAAAGAAATGAGATCAAAGAACTCCGTACTCAACTAAACAAAACGAAGGAGACCGTAGAAAGGCTCAGCAGGCAACACAAACCTAAACCTCTTAAGGTCCAAAAACCTGAGGACACAAAAACAACACACACAAGGACACAGAACCCGCCGGATGCCACCCCACACGAAGACACACCGAAAGCCACAAACCCCGCTCCAACCAGCCCTCAGTCGAGTCATGCCCAGACTACTGCTACCCAGTCCTCACACACAGGAACACAAAAACCGACAGATACCCCCCCAAACGAGGACACACCGAAAGCCCCAAACCCCGCTCCTGCCACACAATATATCCCAGAAACCCAGCCAACAACCAGCCACCAGGCGAGTCCTCCCCAGACTACTGTTACCCAGTCTGAAAAACCAGCCCCTCAGGCGGTCCTGCTGACCGACTCCAACGGAAAGTTTCTGGACCCCCAGAGGCTGTTCCCAGACCATCAAGTCCTGAAAAAATGGTGCAGCAACACAGACCAAGCAATGAAGATCCTGAACAAAGAATCCCTTGGAAGCCCCAAATGGATTGTGATCCACACAGGCACGAACGACCTACGCACCCTACAGGAAGGCACTGCTAGGGCGGTGAGCAGGATGGCGGAAAAGGCCAGCAGGGAATTCCCCGAGGCGCGGATCGTGATCTCCACACTACTGCCCAGAAAGGACACCCCAGCCTATATAATCCACAACACCAACAGGGAGATCGACACGAGATGTTCTGTCTTCCCCAACGTCTCCCTGGCCCATCATCCAAACATCAACACAAGGGACCTCTATGACGAAATACATCTACTCAAACAGCGGATGTGGGTCTTCGCAAGAAACCTCATAAACACTGCCAAAAGACGCAGCCCTTCCACCCCCTTTACCATTGGGAGCCCAAACCCAAACAGGACCACCAATGTCCCCCACCCCCCTATACAAAACCAACAACAGAACCGTGCTTTTATACCTGACCCAAGACCCCCCTCTAGACCACAGACTGTAGACCAAGAACTGAGAAAGATCATGACGATGATGAACAGCCTGATAGAAAGCCGGAGAGGAATGCACTAAATTATTAATATTGTTATTTATCATTATCATTATTGTTATCTTATCAGTATTATTACTATTATTAGATAGATATATGTGCATGCCTCATGAAATTTATACTAAATCATCATTTAGCATTATAGAAAATAGTGTTTCCACACTCATCCCACAAAATAGGTCCATTTTATTTCGTTTTTTTGAACTATATAAATGCGTTCTTTCCACATAAGCTGCTGGAATATCCAGGGCCTCCGCTCCTCAACTTTTGGGATGAAGAGTACAGACCCTGAATTCCTAAAAGCTATAAAAGACATTGATATAATTGTGTTAACAGAAACATGGTGCCAAAAGGACGTGCCGACCCACTGTCCTCCAATGTACCATGAAATCATTGTGCCCTCAGTAAAGAACACTAAAACACGCAAGGGCAGAACCTCCGGGGGAATATTGGTGTGGTATAAGGGAGAACTGGACAAACACATCTCACCGGTAAAACAGGGAAAATCACACGTATGGCTAAAATTAGATAAAAATATAGGAATAGCAAAAAAAGATGTTTACTTATGTGCGATCTACATACCTCCAATAGAATCTCCATATTTCGAAGAGGAGTTATTTGATACTCTCCACATGGAAATCAGCCATTTCCAGGCCCAAGGAAAGGTGATAATATGTGGGGACCTAAATGCAAGGACCGGTTGTGAACCTGACTTCATAGACCCACAGGGAAACAACCATGTGTTTGGCCAGACCCCTTTAGATGTCACACCCAGCCATCGCAAATCGGAACAACCTTGATCGTGAAATAAATAAAAGCGGTAGGGAGGTAGTGCAACTCTGCCGAGCCCTAGGCCTGTACATAGTTAACGGTAGGTTCAGAGGGGACTCCTTAGGGAGACTCACATACTCCTCAACTCTTGGGTCTAGTGTGGTGGACTATACAATCACTGACCTGGACCCCTGCGATATCAACTCATTCACTGTCAGGCAGCAATCCCCCCTCTCAGACCATAACCAATAAATATGTACCTTAAACTTTCTGCCCAAACTACAGACACAAAAAAGGAACCCAGTAAGCTCCATAAAATAAACCAGACATACAGATGGGCCCCAGACAGTGGAGAAAAATTCATCACAGCACTAAAGTCACCTGATCTCACAAGTAAAATATCAAAATTTAAAGAAAACCCATACGAGATCACCAGAGATGGTGTAAACATGGCCATAGAGGATATAAATATGATCTTCCATGAGGCAGCTGTAAAAGCCGACCTTGTGAAACAGAAGAGGAAGCGTCACAAAAGACAAAATAAAAATAAGAAATGGTTTGACCACGAATGCAAAAATGCCAGAAAAGACCTGAGAAAAATATCAAACCAAAAGCATCGCCAACCAAACAATCCGGACCTACGTACTATATACAATGAAACCCTCAAAAGATATAAACACACCATTAGGAACAAAACACAAAACTATACCCACAAAATACTCGAAGAAATTGAAAACTCCACCAATCCAAAACAATTCTGGGAAATGTGGAATAACCTGAGTACAACACAATTGCAAGCATTACCAATCCAAGATGGCGACATCTGGAGAACACATTCTGAAAACCTCTACAAAGACATCCCAATAAACGAAACAAACCCAAGTCAACATCAGGTCACAGAAAAACTCCACACATTAGAAGCAACAATTAAAGACAACCAAAACCCTCTAGACTCCCCAATCACATGGAAAGAACTGGCCACAAAAACAAAATCTCTCCACCTAAAGAAAGCCTGTGGCCCAGACAACATCAAAAATGAAATGCTCAAGTTCAGCAATATGGAGATGCAGGGTGCGGTACTCAAATTATTCAACATCATATTACGTTCAGGCTGTTTTCCCGATATCTGGTGCCAAGGACTAATCTCCCCCATATATAAAAGTGGAAACAAATCAGACCCAAATAACTACCGCGGCATCTGTGTCAACAGTTGTCTAGGGAAGTTATTCTGCAGTATTCTAAATAGTAGATTACTTGATTTTCTTAACAAACATAATATCCTCAGAAAAAACCAAATAGGCTTTCTTCCAAAACACCGCACAGCCGACCATATCTATACCCTTCACACCCTCATTGAAAAACATATACACCAAACAAAAAATGGGAAAATATTCGCCTGTTTCATCGACTTCAAGAAAGCCTTTGACTCTATATGGCACGAAGGGCTCTATTATAAACTTCTTCAGTGTGGAATAGGGGGCAAAGTCTATGACCTTATTAAATCAATGTATCTGAAAAACAAATGCGGGGTCAAAATTGGAGACAAACGCACCGATTTCTTCACCCAGAGAAGAAGCGTCCGGCAGGGCTGCAATTTGAGCCCGGCCCTGTTCAACATATACATAAATGAATTAGCAGACATGCTGGAGCAAAGCGAGTCACCAGGTCTCCGTCTCCTGGATGGAGAAGTGAAATCCCTGTTCTATGCGGACGACCTGGTTCTGCTGTCTCCCACAGAACAGGGATTACAGCAACAACTAGACCTACTCGACAAATACTGCCAAAATTGGGCTCTAACAGTAAATCTAAAGAAAACCAACATCATGATTTTTCAAAAAAGGCCCAGATGTCAGGAAAACAAACACCAGTTTACCCTCAGTGATACCACTATAGGACACACTATGAGCTACACCTACCTTGGTCTAACTATTACAGCATCAGGGAGCTTCAGCATAGCAGTGAATGCACTAAAAGAAAAAGCCCGAAGAGCCCTATATGCAATAAAAAGAAAATTCTACAACATCCAAATCCCAATCAAAATCTGGCTCAAAATATTTGACAGCATAATCCTGCCCATTGCACTGTACGGTAGTGAAGTATGGAGCCCGCTAAATCACCAAAGCTACACTAAATGGGAAAAACACACAATAGAAGCCCTACATGCAGAATTCTGCCGAAGCATCCTTCGCACCCAAAGAAAAACGCCAACAAATGCATGCAGAGCCGAACTAGGCAGATACCCACTGATAATAAACATCCAAAAACGAGCACTAAACTTCCTAAATCACCTCAAATCTAGCTCCCCAGACACCCTTCATTTCAAAGCCTTTCAGACCCACGAGCTAAACCCAGAAAAGAGTCCCCTGAGTCAGCTGCTACTGAAACTAAGTACTCAGCCGGACCCTGACCAGCCCCAGACCAACACAGCCGTCCAAACACCAATCCGAGTGAACCAAATCATTAAACAATGCAAAGAAACCTACCTGGAACATTGGAACAAAATAACCGAAAGCCAAAGCAGATTAGAATGTTACCGGGCCCTAAAAAGAGAATATAAACTGGCAGACTACCTCACGACCATCAGAGACACAAAACAGAGACAGACCCTCACCAGGTACAGACTAAGCGACCACCAACTGGAAATTGAAAAAGGCAGATACAAGAAATCCTGGCAGCCTAGAGAGAATAGAATATGCGATCAATGTCTGGCCGGCGAGGTTGAAACAGAAATGCATTTCCTCCTAAAATGCGAAAAATTCAACACATCAAGAAACATATTATTCAACAAGCTAAGCCAAACAACCCCAGATTTCAAGGAATTGGATGACCTGTCAAAATTGAGATTAGTCCTGGGAGAAGGAGACAGACCATACCTTGGGGCCAAATATGTAACAACATGTCACAACCTGAGGACTGTTTAAAATTAAGACTGTTTAAAATTAATATTGAACGTACCAAATGAAGTACAAAGACTGTTTAAAATTAATATTGTTTAAAAGTAATATTGTATGTACCCAACAAATGTCAAATCGATTGACACCTACAGAATGTTGGAAAACTGTACCTTTTTGCTATGTAAGCTTTGGCAATATGGTTCTCTGTAAACTTTCATGCCAATAAAGCATTTGAATTGGAATTGGAATTGGAGAGAGAGAGACAGAGAGAGAGAGAGACAGAGAGAAACAGAGAGCGAGAGAGAGGGAGAGAGACGGAGAGAGACAGAGAGAGACAGAGAGAGAGAGAGAGACAGAGAGAGGGAGGGAGACAGAGAGAGAGAGAGAGAGAGAGACAAACCACTAACTACACATACTTGGGCTTAAAAATCAGTTCTACGGGAAACTTCAAACTTGCTGTGAATGAACTGAAAGAGAAAGCAAGAAGGGCTTTCTATGCCATCAAAAAATCAATCCAAATAGAAATCCCAATTAGCATTTGGCTCAAAATTTTCAAATCAGTAATTGAACCAATTGCACTCTATGGCAGTGAGGTATGGGGACCGCTAACACAACAAGAATTTGCAAAATGGGACAAACACCCAATTGAGATCCTACATGCAGAATTCTGTAAAAGTATCCTCCGGACTCAAAGGAAAACAGTAAACAATGCATGCAGGGCGGAACTAGGCCAATATCCATTAATAATCACTATCCAAAAAAGAGCCACCAAATTTTGGAATCACCTACAAATGAGCAACCCCCAATGCTATCACTACGACGCCCTGAAATGCCAAGAGTTGACCATAAAGAAGAATACCCTCAGTCAACTCGTCCTGGGACTCAGTGAAGTAACTACTAACAATACTAACAATAACCAGCCCCAGGACAGTGACAGGGTAACACAAAGAATTCGACCCAACACAATCGTCGCTAAGCAAAAGGAAAAATATCTGACATATTGGGCAGAAACAACAAAAACCCAAAGCAAACTCAATTGCTACTTGGCCCTAAACAGACAATACAACATAGCTGATTACCTGACCATGGTAAAGGATAACAAACTGAGAAGAACCTTGACAAGGTACAGACTTAGCGAACATAGCCTAGCGATCGAAAAAGGCAGACACAGGCAGACCAGGCTGCCAAGAGAGGACAGGATATGCTCTCACTGCAGTCAGGGAGTAGTGGAGACAGAGATGCACTTCCTCACAGCCTGTGGAAAATATCAGGGCATCAGGGAGAATTTCTACCAAAAATTCTCACAAATATGCCCTGAATTCAGAAATCTGAATGACAACCAAAAACTCCCATTCCTACTGGGGGAGGAGAGAAGCTGTGTAACACTGGCAGCACACTATGTTACAGCTTGCCATGAACAGAGGGACAACCAGTAAACTAAGACAAGAATAGATACAAACAAGGCGAATGTATATTTATAAACTGTATGAATAGAACCCGCGTTTATGTGTTCAACCATAAATGTATTTTGATGCTTTGGCAACATAAGATGTACCTTATCATGCCAATAAAGCGATTTGAATTTGAATTGTGAATTGTGAGAGAGACAGAGTGAGAGAGAGACAGAGTGAGAGAGAGAGACAGAGAGAGAGAGAGAGACAGAGAGAGAGAGAGACAGAGAGAGAGAGAGAGAGAGAGACAGAGAGAGAGAGAGAGAGAGAGACAGAGAGAGAGAGACAGAGACCGAGCGAGAGAGAGACAGAGAGAGACAGAGAGAGAGAGAGACAGAGAGAGAGTGAGACAGATAGAGAGAGACAGGGATTACAGTAACATTTAGACCTACTCGACAAATACTGCCAAAATTGGGCCCTGACAGTAAATCTAAAGAAAACCAACATCATGATTTTTCAAAAAAGGCCCAGGTGTCAGGAAAACAAATACCAGTTTACTCTCAGTGGTACCATCATAGGACACACTATGAGCTACACTTACCTTGGTCCAACCATTACAGCATCAGGGAGCTTCAGCATAGCAGTGAATGCACTAAAAGAAAAAGCCCGAAGAGCCCTATATGCAATAAAAAGAAAATTCTACAACATCCAAATTCCAATCAAAATCTGGCTCAAAATATTTGATAGTATAATCCTGCCCATTGCACTGTATGGTAGTGAAGTATGGGGCCCACTCAATCACCATAGCTACACTAAATGGGAAAAACACACAATAGAAGCCCTACATGCAGAATTTTGCCGAAGCATTCTTCGCACCCAAAGGAAAACACCAACAAATGCATGTAGAGCCGAACTAGGCAGATACCCACTGATAATAAACATCCAAAAACGAGCACTAAACTTCCTAAATCACCTCAAATCTAGTTCCCCAGACACCCTTCAATTCAAAGCCCTCCAGACCCAAGAGCTGAACCCAGAAACGAGTCCCCTGAGTCAGTTGTTACTGAAGCTAAGTTCTCCTACCCAGCCGGACCCTGACCAGTCCCAGACCAACACTGCTCCCCAAACACCAATCCGAGTGAACCAAATCATTAAACAATGCAAAGAAACCTACCTGGAACATTGGAACAAAATAACCAAAAGCCAAAGCAGATTAGAATGCTACCGGGCCCTAAAAAGAGAATATAAACTGGCAGACTATCTCTCGACCATCAGAGACACAAAACAGAGACAGACCCTCACCAGATACAGACTAAGCGACCACCAACTGGCAATTGAAAAAGGAAGATACAAGAAATCCTGGCAACCTAAAGAAAATAGAATATGTGATCAATGTCTGGCCGGCGAGGTTGAGACAGAGATGCACTTCCTCCTAAAATGCGAAAAATTCAACAAGACAAGAAACATATATTTTGACAAGCTCAGCCAAACAACCCCAGATTTCAAAGAATTGGATGACCTGTCAAAATTAAGAATAGTCCTGGGGGAGGGAGACAGACCATATCTTGGTGCCCAATATGTAACAACATGTCACAACCTGAGGAACATTGAGTGACTAACGAGCACACCCATAGCATATATACGCTAAAATGTTTAAATCAATACCGAATGTACCCAACGACTGTTTTAAATTAATACTGAATGCACCCAACGAGGGTCAACGACTGTTTAAATTAATACTGTCTGTACCCAACGAGGGTCAAAATCGTTTGACACCTACAGAATGTTGGAAACCTGTACTTTTTGTTATGTAAGCTTTGGCAACATGGTTCCCTGTAAACTTTCATGCCAATAAAGCGTTTGAATTTGAATTTGAATTTGATTTGACAGAGCAAGAGAGAGAGAGACAGAGAAAGAGAGAGAGACAGCGAGAGAGAGAGACAGAGCGAGAGAGAGAGACAGAGCGAGAGAGAGAGAGAGACAGAGCGAGAGAGAGACAGAGACAGAGCGAGAGAGAGACAGAGACAGAGCGAGAGAGAGAAATCACCTCAAATCTAGCTCCCCAGACACCCTTCATTTCAAAGCCTTTCAGACCCAAGAGCTAAACCCAGAAAAGAGTCCCCTGAGTCAGCTGCTACTGAAACTAAGTACTCAGCCGGACCCTGACCAGCCCCAGACCAACACAGCCGTCCAAACACCAATCCGAGTGAACCAAATCATTAAAAAATGCAAAGAAACCTACCTGGAACATTGGAACAAAATAACCGAAAGCCAAAGCAGATTAGAATGTTACCGGGCCCTAAAAAGAGAATATAAACTGGCAGACTACCTCACGACCATCAGAGACACAAAACAGAGACAGACCCTCACCAGGTACAGACTAAGCGACCACCAACTGGAAATTGAAAAAGGCAGATACAAGAAATCCTGGCAGCCTAGAGAGAATAGAATATGCGATCAATGTCTGGCTGGCGAGGTTGAAACAGAAATGCATTTCCTCCTAAAATGCGAAAAATTCAACACATCAAGAAACATATTATTCAACAAGCTAAGCCAAACAACCCCAGATTTCAAGGAATTGGATGATCTGTCAAAATTGAGATTAGTCCTAGGAGAAGGAGACAGACCATACCTTGGGGCTAAATATGTAACAACATGTCACAACCTGAGGACTGTTTAAAAGTAAGACTGTTTAAAATTAATATTGAACGTACCAAATGAAGTAGAAAGACTGTTTAAAATTAATATTGTTTAAAAGTAATATTGTATATACCCAACAAATGTCAAATCGATTGACACTTACAGAATGTTGGAAAACTGTACCTTTTTGCTATGTAAGCTTTGGCAATATGGTTCTCTGTAAACTTTCATGCCAATAAAGCATTTGAACTGAACTGAACTGAACTGACAGAGCGAGAGAGAGAGAGAGACCGAGCGAGAGAGACTGAGCGAGCGAGACAGAGCGAACGAGAGACAGAAGGAGTAAGAGAGCAGGCGCTGAGCGCCCGTGGGGACACCCGTCCACCCACCTTGAGCTCCTTGTACTGGGCGAGTGTGGAGGCCAGCTCGCGCTGCAGGGCAGTCAGCCGGCCATTCTGGGCGTAGATGGTGTCCTTCATCTCCTTGACCATCTTCTTGAGGGTGGGCGTGTCGTCGGGGACGACGTAGGCCCCGTGGTCGTGGCCGAAGGCCTGCTCGAAGCGCGCCTCCTTCTGCACGTGCTGCACCGTCTCGCTGACCATCTCCATCAGCTCGGCGGCCAGCACCAGGTCCCCGATGCGCCCCCGGCTTCCCTCGCCTGGCCTGGGTGGGGCGTCGCGGTCCTCCGGCTCCTCGGCCGCGCGCGAGTCCATGGCCAGCCCAGCCCCTAAGCCGGAGGAGCAGGAGGGGGAGGCAGGGCCTCCCGCCGCCCCGACCCCCGGGGACATCTCGCCCGCCCTGGTCCCCGGCCGGCGCGGGGTGAAGACTGAGGGGAGGGTGTCCGGTGTCACCACCTCGCCCGGCTTGAAGTGGTCGGCGCAGATGACAGGCTTTCGAATCCGCTGTGGGCCCGTCGGTGAGAGAGAGAGAGAAAAAGTAAGAACGTTAGAAGGAGAAAGTATGGTCGGGTACATCACAGTCTCCCCACCAATACCCCGACCACCTCGCCGAAAAACACACACACTACCCCTCTCCTCCGTACCCCACACACACTCCCCCTCTCCCTCGATCCCCACACACTCCCCCTCTCCCCCGATCCCCACACACTCCCCCTCTCCCCCGATCCTCACACACTCCCCCGCTCCCCCGATCCCCACACACTCCCCCTCTCCTCCGAACCCCACACACACTCCCCCTCTCCTCCGAACCCCACACACACACCCCCTCTCCCTCGATCCCCACACACTCCCCCTCTCCCCTGATCCCCACACACTCCCCCTCTCCCCCGATCCTCACACACTCCCCCTCTCCCCCGATCCCCACACACTCCCCCTCTCCCCCGATCCCCACACACTCCCCCTCTCCCCCGATCCCCACACACACACCCCCTCTCCCCCGATCCCCACACACACACCCCCTCTCCCTCGATCCCCACACACTCCCCCTCTCCCCTGATCCCCACACACTCCCCCTCTCCCCCGATCCTCACACACTCCCCCTCTCCCCCGATCCCCACACACTCCCCCTCTCCCCCGATCCCCACACACTCCCCCTCTCCCCCGATCCTCACACACTCCCCCTCTCCCCTGATCCCCACACTCCCCCTCTCCCCACACTCCCCCGATCCTCACACACTCCCCCTCTCCCCCGAACCCCACACACACACCCCCTCTCCCTCGATCCCCACACACTCCCCCTCTCCCTCGATCCTCACACACTCCCCCTCTCCCCCGATCCCCACACACTCCCCCTCTCCCCCGATCCTCTCACACTCCCCCTCTCCCCCGAACCCCACACACACTCCCCCTCTCCCTCGATCCCCGCACACTCCCCCTCTCCCTCGATCCCCGCACACTCCCCCTCTCCCCCTCTCCCCGCACACTCCCCCTCTCCCCGCACACTCCCCCTCTCCCCGCACACTCCCCCTTTCCCCCGATCCTCACACACTCCCCCTCTCCCCACACACACTCCCCCTCTCCCCACACACACTCCCCCTCTCCCTCGATCCCCGCACACTCCCCCTCTCCCCCGATCCCCGCACACTCCCCCTCTCCCCCGATCCCCGCACACTCCCCCTCTCCCCCGATCCCCGCACACTCCCCCTCTCCCCCGATCCCCGCACACTCCCCCTCTCCCCCGATCCCCACACACTCCCCCTCTCCCTCGATCCTCACACACTCCCCCTCTCCCCCGATCCTCACACACTCCCCCTCTCCCTCGATCCTCACACACTCCCCCTCTCCTCACACACTCCCCCTCTCCCTCGATCCTCACACTCCCCCTCTCCCTCGATCCTCACACACTCCCCCTCTCCCCGCACACTCCCCCTCTCCCCGCACACTCCCCCTCTCCCCGCACACTCCCCCTCTCCCCCGATCCTCACACACTCCCCCTCTCCCCACACACACTCCCCCTCTCCCCACACACACTCCCCCTCTCCCTCGATCCCCGCACACTCCCCCTCTCCCCCTCTCCCCGCACACTCCCCCTCTCCCCCTCTCCCCGCACACTCCCCCTCTCCCCCGATCCCCGCACACTCCCACTCTCCCCCGATCCCCGCACACTCCCCCTCTCCCCCGATCCCCGCACACTCCCCCTCTCCCCCGATCCCCGCACACTCCCCCTCTCCCCCGATCCCCACACACTCCCCCTCTCCC
This sequence comes from Somniosus microcephalus, assembly GCF_052327205.1. Classification (NCBI taxonomy): domain Eukaryota; kingdom Metazoa; phylum Chordata; class Chondrichthyes; order Squaliformes; family Somniosidae; genus Somniosus; species Somniosus microcephalus. The sequence continues at coordinate 17,820,401 of NW_028225187.1, read as the reverse complement.
TCGATCCTCACACACTCCCCCTCTCCCCCGATCCTCACACACTCCCCCTCTCCCTCGATCCTCACACACTCCCCCTCTCCCCCTCTCCTCACACACTCCCCCTCTCCCTCGATCCTCACACTCCCCCTCTCCCTCGATCCTCACACACTCCCCCTCTCCCTCGATCCTCACACACTCCCCCTCTCCCTCGATCCTCACACACTCCCCCTCTCCCCCTCCTCACACACTCCCCACTCTCCCCCGATCCCCGCACAATCCCCCTCTCCCCCGATCCTCACACACACTCCCCCTCTCCCTCGATCCCCGCACACTCCCCCTCTCCCCCGATCCCCGCACACTCCCCCTCTCCCCCGATCCCCGCACACTCCCCCTCTCCCTCGATCCTCACACACTCCCCCTCTCCCCCTCTCCTCACACACTCCCCCTCTCCCTCGATCCTCACACTCCCCCTCTCCCTCGATCCTCACACACTCCCCCTCTCCCTCGATCCTCACACACTCCCCCTCTCCCTCGATCCTCACACACTCCCCCTCTCCCCCTCCTCACACTCCCCCCTCTCCCCCGATCCCCGCACACTCCCCCTCTCCTCACACACTCCCCCTCTCTCCCTCGATCCTCACACACTCCCCCTCTCCCCCGATCCTCACACACTCCCCCTCTCCCTCGATCCTCACACACTCCCCCTCTCCCCCGATCCTCACACACTCCCCCTCTCCCCCGATCCTCACACACTCCCCCTCTCCCCCTCCTCACACACTCCCCCTCTCCCCCGATCCTCGCACACTCCCCCTCTCCCCCGATCCCCGCACACTCCCCCTCTCCCCCGAGTCTCGCACACTCCCCCTCTCCTCACACACTCCCCCGATCACCGCACACTCCCCCTCTCCCCCGATCCTCGCACACTCCCCCTCTCCCTCGATCCTCACACACTCCCCCTCTCCCCCGATCACCGCACACTCCCCCTCTCCCCCGATCCTCGCACACTCCCCCTCTCCCCCGATCCTCGCACACTCCCCCTCTCCCCCGATCCTCGCACACTCCCCCTCTCCCCCGATCCTCGCACACTCCCCCTCTCCCCCGATCCTCGCACACTCCCCCTCTCCCCCGATCCCCGCACACTCCCCCTCTCCCCCGATCCTCGCACACTCCCCCTCTCCCCCGATCCTCGCACACTCCCCCTCTCCTCACACACTCCCCCTCTCCCCCGATCACCGCACACTCCCCCTCTCCCCCGATCCTCGCACACTCCCCCTCTCCCCCGATCCTCGCACACTCCCCCTCTCCCCCGATCCTCGCACACTCCCCCTCTCCCCCGATCCTCGCACACTCCCCCTCTCCCCCGATCCTCGCACACTCCCCCTCTCCCCCGATCCTCGCACACTCCCCCTCTCCCCCGATCCTCGCTCACTCCCCCTCTCCCCCGATCCCCGCACACTCCCCCGATCCCCGCACACTCCCCCTCTCCCCCTCCTCACACACTCCCCCTCTCCCCCGATCCTCACACACTCCCCCTCTCCCCCGATCCTCACACACTCCCTCTCCCTCGATCCTCACACACTCCCCCTCTCCCTCGATCCTCACACACTCCCCCTCTCCCCCGATCCTCACACACTCCCCCTCTCCCCCGATCCCCACACACTCCCCCTCTCCCCCGATCCCCACACACTCCCCCTCTCCCCCGATCCCCACACACTCCCCCTCTCCCCCGATCCTCACACACTCCCCCTCTCCCCACACACTCCCCCTCTCCCCACACACTCCCCCTCTCCCCACACACTCCCCCTCTCCCCACACACTCCCCCTCTCCCCACACACTCCCCCTCTCCCCACACACTCCCCCTCTCCCCACACACTCCCCCTCTCCCCACACACTCCCCCTCTCCCCACACCCCCAGCCTGCACCTGTCCCGCTCTCCCCGGGGCCCTGTCCCCCTCGGCCATCCCTGCCTCTCCCCTGCCCCCTAAAACAGACCCCAGACCCCCCGAGATAGACCCCAGACCCCGAGATAGTCCACAAACCCCCTCAAACAGACCCCAAACCCCCCGAGATTGACCCAGACCCACTAAAATAGACCCAGATCCCCTAAAATAAACCCCAGACCCCCCGAGATAGACCCCGACCCCGAGATAGACCCAGACCCCCCCGAGATAGACCCAGACCCCGAGATAGACCCAGATCCCCCGAGATAGACCCAGACCCCGAGATAGACCCAGACCCCGAGATAGACCCAGACCCCGAGATAGACCCAGACCCCGAGATAGACCAGACCCTGAGATAGACCCAGACCCCGAGATAGGCCCAGACCCCCCGAGATAGACCCAGACCCCCCGAGATAGACCCAGACCCCCCGAGATAGACCCAGACCCCCCGAGATAGACCCAGACCCCCCGAGATAGACCCAGACCCCCCGAGATAGACCCAGACCCCCCCGAGATAGACCCAGACCCCCCGAGATAGACCCAGACACCCCCGAGATAGACCCAGACCCCCCGAGATAGACCCAGACCCCCCGAGATAGACCCAGACCCCCCGAGATAGACCCAGACCCCCCCGAGATAGACCCAGACCCCCCGAGATAGACCCAGACCCCCCCCGAGATAGACCCAGACCCCCCCGAGATAGACCCAGACCCCCCGAGATAGACCCAGACCCCCCGAGATAGACACAGACCCCCCGAGATAGACCCAGACCCCCCGAGATAGACCCAGACCCCCCCGAGATAGACCCAGACCCCCCCGAGATAGACCCAGACCCCCCGAGATAGACCCAGACCCCCCGAGATAGACCCAGACCCCCCGAGATAGACCCAGGCCCCGAGATAGACCCAGACCCCCCGAGATAGACCCAGACCCCCCGAGATAGACCCAGACCCCCCGAGATAGACCCAGACCCCCCCCGAGATAGACCCAGACCCCCCGAGATAGACCCAGACCCCCCGAGATAGACCCAGACCCCCCGAGATAGACCCCAGACCCCCCGAGATAGACCCAGACCCCCCGAGATAGACCCAGACCCCCCGAGATAGACCCCAGACCCCCCGAGATAGACCCAGACCCCCCGAGATAGACCCAGACCCCCCCGAGATAGACCCAGACCCCCCCGAGATAGACCCAGACCCCCCGAGATAGACCCAGACCCCCTAAAATAAACCACAAACCCCCTGAAATAAACACCAACCCCCCTGAAATTGATATTAAACCCTTTAATTGACCCCAGACCCTTTGAAATTGACCCCAAACCCCTTGAAATTAACCTTAAATCCTTTAAATTGATTCCAATCCCCTGAAATTGACCTTAAATCCTTTAAATTGACTTCAAACCCTTTGATATTGACCTTAAACTCACCCCCAGGCTCTCTCCCACCCCCAGGCCTCACCCCCAGGCTCTCTCTCTCTCCCTCCCCAGGCCTCACCCCAGGCTCTCTCTCCCACCCCCAGGCCTCACCCCCAGGCCTCACCCCCAGGCTCTCTCTCCCACCCCCAGGCCTCACCCCCAGGCTCTCTCTCTCCCTCCCAGGCCTCACCCCCAGGCTCTCTCTCCCTCCCCAGGCCTCACCCCCAGGCTCTCTCTCCCACCCCAGGCCTCACCCCCAGGCTCTCTCTCCCTCCCTCTCTAGGCCTCACCCCCAGGCTCTCTCTCCCTCTCCAGGCCTCACCCCCAGGCTCTCTCTCCCTCTCTCCCCAGGCCCACCCCCAGGCTCTCTCTCCCTCTCTCCCAGGCCCTCTCTCCCACCCCAGGCCCACCCCCAGGCTCTCTCTCTCCCTCCCCAGGCCTCACCCCCAGGCTCTCTCTCCCACCCCCAGGCCTCACCCCCAGGCTCTCTCTCTCCCTCCCAGGCCTCACCCCCAGGCTCTCTCTCCCTCCCCAGGCCTCACCCCCAGGCTCTCTCTCCCACCCCAGGCCCACCCCCAGGCTCTCTCTCCCACCCCAGGCCCCACCCCCAGGCCCACACCAGGCCTCACCCCCAGCTCCAGGCTGCACCGCCTCCTCTCCCCCTCGGGCCGCCGGCCCACGATGGCCTGCAGCCAGCGCTGGCGGGGCCCGGGGCTGTGGGGCAGCGGGCGGAGGCCGGCCCCGGGGCCCCAGCGTTGGCAGCCCGGCACACAGCAGCGGGGCGGCGGCGGCTCTGGCTGCGGCTGCTGCTGTTCGCGGGCTCGGCCCCGGCCCGGCATCTTCTTCTTCTTCTTCTGTCTCGGTCTCGGTCTCGGCTTCTTCCTCTCCTCCTTCCTGCTGCTGCTGTCCCGGTCTGTAAAATGGCCGATGTGGGCACCTTCCATCTCTCTGCCCGCAATCAAAATGGCCGCCCCCGGCTTCACTCCATTGACTAACATAGGGCCGCGCTTTGCCCTCTACCAAGATGGCCGACCGCTGATGACGCAGCGTTAACCTTCATCAAAATGGCCACCGTCGGATTCAATCTCGTTGACTAACATAGGGCCAGGCACTGCCCTGTACAAAGATGGCCGAGCGCCGATGACGCGGCTTTACCCTTCCTCAAAATGGCCGCCGCCGGCTTCAATCCTGTTGACTAACATAGGGCCAGGCTCTGCCCACTACAAAGATGGCCGACCGCAGATGACGCCTTTTTACCCTTAATCAAAATGGCCGCCGCCAGCTTCACTCCTATTGACTAACATGGGGCCGCGCTCTGCCCTCTACTAAGATGGCCGCCCGCTGCATGACGCAACTTCACCCTTCATCAAAATAGCCGCCGCCA
>NW_028225187.1:17713725-17815183 GCF_052327205.1 Somniosus microcephalus | reverse complement strand
AAGATGGCCAATTCCTTCCGACGCCTGTCTGCCAGCCATGGAAAATGACAACAGGTCACCCACCTGAAAACGCCAACTCTTGTTTCTCTCTCCCCCAGACGCTGCCTGGGTTGGGCTGGGCTCGCCGAGTGTTTCCAGCAGTTTTCGCTTTTTTAGATGAAAATGGCCGTTTTTGGCTTCACCTTTGTTCACTCACTGGGTGGGGAGAGAGACGCGCTGCCCTCTACCAAGATGGCCGCCGCTGGCTTCACTCCATTTGTCTAACATGGCCGCTCGGCCCTCTTCCAAGATGGCCGCCACAGTCTGGTTCCTGGGATGGGGGGATTGCCCTATGAGGAGAGATTGAGTAGACTTGGTCTATACTCTCTAGAGTTTAGAAGAATGAGATTTAATTGCATTTAAACATACAAAATTCTTACAGGGATTGACAGGGTAGATGCTGAGAGGCTGTTTCCCCCTGGCTGGTGAGTCTAGAACCAGGGGTCACAGTCTCAGGATAAGGGGTTGGCCATTGAGGACTGAGATGAGGAGGAAATTCTTCACTCAGAGGGCGGTGAATCTGTGGAATTCTCTGCCCCAGAGGGCTGTGGAGGCTCAGTCGTTGAGTATATTCAAGGCCAAGATCGATTGGATATTAAGGGAATCAAGGATTTGGAGATCGGGCGGAGAAAGTGGAGTTGAGATCGAAGATCAGCCATGATCTCATTGAATGGTGGAGCAGGCTCGAGGGGCCGAATGGCCGGCTCCTGCTGCTAATTCTGAGACCGTCTACGGCCCAAGCACCCAAGGCCCTTCCCCACTGCGGGCCAAGAACGGAGAGGGACTCATCAAGGACAGAGAGGCAGTCAGTGCCCGCTGGAAGGAGCACTTCGAAGATCTCCTTAACCGCGACTCTGTCTTTGACATGAGTGTCCTCGACTCCATCCCGCGGCATGCTACCCGCCACTGTCTCAGCACAATCCCAGCCCGGCATGAGGTTGAAAAGGCCATCCGACAACTGAGGAACAACAAGGCCTCAGGAGCAGATGGAATCCCCGCCGAGGCACTAAAGCATGGCGGAGAAGCACTACTGGCGCGAATTCATGAACTCATTTCTCTTATCTGGAAGGAGGAGAGCATGCCAGGGGATCTCAGAGACGCCGTAATTGTGACCACCTTCGAGAAAGGTGACAAGTCCGATTGCGGTAATTACAGAGGCGTTTCCCTGCTGTCTGCCACAGGGAAAGTCATCGCAAGAATCCTCCTCAATCGCCTTCTCCCAGTGGCCGAAGAGCTCCTCCCAGAGTCGCAATGCAGATTCCGCCCACTAAGGGGTACAATGGACATTATCTTCACCGCACGTCAATTACAAGAGAAATGCAGGGAACAGCACCGACCGCTGTACATGGCCTTCTTTGATCTCACAAAGGCCTTCAACACTGTCAACCGTGAGGGATTATGGAGTGTCCTCCTCAAATTCGGCTGCCTTCATAAGTTTGTCACTATCCTCCGCCTGCTTCATGACGACATGCAAGCCGTGATCCTGACCAACGGTTCCACCAATTCAGGTACGAACCGGGGTCAAGCAAGGCTGTGTCATCGCACCAACGCTCTTCTCGATCTTCCTTGCTGCAATGCTCCATCTCACCCTCAGTAAGCTCCCCACTGGAGTGGAGCTAATTTACAGAACAAATGGGAAACTGTTCAACCTCTGTCGCCTCCACTCCAGATCCAAGATCGTCCCAACCTCTGTCGTCAAATTACAGTATGCAGACGGAGCTTGCGTCTGCGCTCACTCGGAGGTCGAACTCCAAACCATCGTCAACACCTTCACCGAAGCGTACGAGAGCATGGGCCTTACACTAAACATCCGTAAGACAAAGGTCCTCTACCAACCTGCCCCCGCCACACAGTGCTGCCCCCAGATTATCAAAATCCACGACAAGGCCTTGGACAACGTGGACCACTTTCCATACCTCGGGAGCCTACTGTCAACAAGGGCAGACGTCGACGACGAAGTCCAACACCGCCTTCAGTGTGGCAGTGCAGCCTTCGGTCGCCTGAGGAAGAGGGTGTTTGAAGACCAGGACCTCAAACCCGGCACTAAGCTCATGGTCTACAGAGCAGCAGTGATACCCGCCCTGCTGTATGCCTCAGAGACATGGACTATGTATAGCAGGCACCTCAAAGCACTGGAGAGGTACCACCAACGCTGCCTCTGCAAGATCCTGCAAATCCATTGGCAGGATAGGTGCACCAACGTCAGTGTTCTTGCTCGGGCCAACACCCCCAGCATCGAAGCTTTGACCACGCTCGATCAGCTCCGATGGACGGGTCACATTGTCCGCATGCCCGATACGAGACTCCCAAAACAAGCGCTCTACTCGGCAAGAGAGCCCCAGGTGGGCAGAGGAAACGCTTCAAGGACACCCTCAAAGCCTCCTTGAAAAAGTGTAACATCCCCACCGACACCTGGGAATCGCTGGCCCAAGACCGCACAAAGTGGAGGAGAAGCATCCGGGAAGGGGCCGAACACCTCGAGTCTCTTTGTCGGGAGCAAGCGGAAGCCAAGCGGGAGGAGCGCACGTCAACCCAAGCACCCCACCCACCCGCCCCTTCAACCACCGTCTGCCCCACCTGTGACAGAGACTGTAGGTCCCGCATTGGACTCATCAGTCACCTGAGAACTCATTTTTAGTGCGGAAGGAAGTCATCCTCGGTTCCCGAGGGACTGCCTAAGAGATCCTTCCTCCGGTAAGGAGACCAAAACTGTACACAATACTCCAGGATGCTGCCTGACCTGCTGAGCGTTTACTGTTTTTAATTGCAAAGTGGCACAGGCTGGACTTGGGGGCAAGTTAGGGGATCGATAGATTTTTCAACATTGAGGGAATCAAGGGATACGGGGACAGTTCAGCAAAGTGGAGACGAGGCGGAAGATCAGCCATGATCTCATTGAATGGCGGAGCAGGCTCGAGGGGCCGAATGGCCGACTCCTGCTCCTATCTCCTGGTGTTATTTCTGATGTTCTTATAGTTTGCCCCTAACCAAGATGGCGGCGGCGCCGCCATGGCAGTCCGACGTGGCTCTGCCCCTAACCAAGATGGCCGCCGCGCAGTCGCAGTGAGAGGCCTCTTTCCGCGAGTTTACCCCTAACCAAGATGGCCGCCACTGGCCAGAGACAGCAGAGAGAATGGCATTTGGGCCTGAACCGCCTCCGCTCACTAATTTAACCCGGCAAACATCGAAACATAGAGCAGAGAAACAGGCCGTTCGGCCCACCCAGTCCATGCCGGTGTTTCTGCTCCCACCCCTCTCCATCTCACCCCGTCAACACCAGCCTCCTCCCACCCCTCTTCATCTCACCCCATCAACACCAGCCTCCTCCCACCCCTCTTCATCTCACCCCGTCAACACCAGGCTCCTCCCACCCCTCTTCATCTCACCCCTTCAACACCAGCCTCCTCCCACCCCTCTTCATCTCACCCCATCAACACCAGCCTCCTCCCACCCCTCTTCATCTCACCCCGTCAACAGCAGCCTCCTCCCACCCCTCTTCATTTCACCCCATCAACACCAGCCTCCTCCCACCCCTCTTCATCTCACCCCATCAACACCAGCCTCCTCCCACCCCTCTTCATCTCACCCCGTCAACACCAGCCTCCTCCCACCCCTCTTCATCTCACCCCATCACCATATCCTTCTATTCCTTTCTCCCTCGTGTGTTCAACCAGCTTCCCCTTAAATGCATCTCTGCTATTCACCTCAACCACTCCCTGTGGTAGCGAGTTCCACATTCTCACCACTCTCTGGGTAAAGAAGTTTCTCCTGAATTCCCCATTGGATTTATTAGTGACTGTCTTCTATTGATGGCCCCTAGTTCTGGTCTCCCCCACAAGTGGAAACATCTTCTCTACGTCTACCCGATCGAACCCTTTCATAATCTTAAAGACCTCGATCAGGTCACCCCTCAGCCTTCTCTTTTCCAGAGCAAAGAGCCCCAGCCTGTTCATCCTTTCCTGATAGTTATAACCTCGCATTTCTGGGATAATTCTTTTAAATCTTTTTTGCACCTTCTCCAGTGCCTCTATATCCTTTTTATACTACGCAGACCAGGACTGTGCACAGTGCTCCAAGTGTGGTCTAACCAAGGTATATGGAGACCAGAACTGTGCACAGTGCTCCAAGTGTGGTCTAACCAAGGTATATGGAGACCAGAACTGTGCACAGTGCTCCAAGTGTGGTCTAACCAAGATATATGGGGACCAGAACTGTGCACAGTGCTCCAAGTGTGGTCTAACCAAGGTATATGGAGACCAGGACTGTGCACAGTGCTCCAAGTGTGGTCTAACCAAGGTATATGGAGACCAGAACTGTGCACAGTGCTCCAAGTGTGGTCTAACCAAGGTATATGGAGACCAGAACTGTGCACAGTGCTCCGTGGTCTAACCAAGGTATATGGAGACCAGGACTGTGCACAGTGCTCCAAGTGTGGTCTAACCAAGGTATATGGAGACCAGAACTGCGCACAGTGCTCCAAGTGTGGTCTAACCAAGATATATGGGGACCAGAACTGTGCACAGTGCTCCAAGTGTGGTCTAACCAAGGTATATGGAGACCAGGACTGTGCACAGTGCTCCAAGTGTGGTCTAACCAAGGTATATGGAGACCAGAACTGTGCACAGTGTTCCAAGTGTGGTCTAACCAAGGGATATGGAGACCAGAACTGTGCACAGTGCTCCAAGTGTGGTCTAACCAAGGTATATGGAGACCAGAACTGTGCACAGTGCTCCAAGTGTGGTCTAACCAAGGTATATGGAGACCAGAACTGTGCACAGTGCTCCAAGTGTGGTCTAACCAAGGTATATGGAGACCAGAACTGTGCACAGTGCTCCATGGTCTAACCAAGGTATATGGAGACCAGGACTGTGCACAGTGCTCCAAGTGTGGTCTAACCAAGGTATATGGAGACCAGAACTGTGCACAGTGCTCCAAGTGTGGTCTAACCAAGGTATATGGCGACCAGAACTGTGCACAGTGCTCCAAGTGTGGTCTAACCAAGGTATACGGAGACCAGAACTGTGCACAGTGCTCCAAGTGTGGTCTAACCAAGGTATATGGCGACCAGAACTGTGCACAGTGCTCCGTGGTCTAACCAAGGTATATGGAGACCAGGACTGTGCACAGTGCTCCAAGTGTGGTCTAACCAAGGTATACGGAGACCAGAACTGTGCACAGTGCTCCAAGTGTGGTCTAACCAAGGTATATGGCGACCAGAACTGTGCACAGTGCTCCAAGTGTGGTCTAACCAAGGTATATGGAGACCAGAACTGTGCACAGTGCTCCAAGTGTGGTCTAACCAAGGTATATGGAGACCAGAACTGTGCACAGTGCTCCAAGTGTGGTCTAACCAAGGTATATGGCGACCAGAACTGTGCACAGTGCTCCAAGTGTGGTCTAACCAAGGTATATGGAGACCAGAACTGTGCACAGTGCTCCAAGTGTGGTCTAACCAAGGTATATGGCGACCAGAACTGTGCACAGTGCTCCAAGTGTGGTCTAACCAAGGTATATGGCGACCAGAACTGTGCACAGTGCTCCGTGGTCTAACCAAGGTATATGGAGACCAGGACTGTGCACAGTGCTCCAAGTGTGATCTAACCAAGGTATATGGCGACCAGAACTGTGCACAGTGCTCCAAGTGTGGTCTAACCAAGGTATATGGCGACCAGAACTGTGCACAGTGCTCCAAGTGTGGTCTAACCAAGGTATATGGCGACCAGAACTGTGCACAGTGCTCCAAGTGTGGTCTAACCAAGGGATATGGAGACCAGAACTGTGCACAGTGCTCCAAGTGTGGTTTAACCAAGGTTCGATACAAGTTTAACATAACGTCTCTGATTTTGAATTCAATCCCTCTGGAAATAAACCCCATTACTTGGTTTGCCTTTTTAATGGCCTTATTGCTACTTTTAATGATCTGTGTTTCTGTACCCCCAGATCCCTGTGCTCCGCTACCCCACTGAGACACTGATTTTCCAAGGGGTATGTGGCCCCCTTACTCTACCTACAATCACACGCCCATTCTGCAAGTTTATTAATGTCTTCCTGTATTCTGTCACAGTCCTCCTCTGTGTTAACTAACCCCCCCCCCAAATTTGGTGTCATCCGCAAATTTTGAAATTGTACTTCCAATTGCCGAGTCCAAATCGCTTCTGTAAATGGTGTACGACAGTGGTCCCAGCACCGATCCCTGTGGAACACCACTACCCACCTTCTCCCATGTATCGAGCGGCTGAATAGCCTCCTCCTCTTCCTGTGTTCGGACTAGATTAGGCGGGATATTAAAGGGTACGGGGAGTGAATGGGAGGGTTGGATCAGATCAGCACAGAGAGTGAGAGAGAAAGAGACGAAGAGAGGGAGAGAAAGAGAGAGAGAGAGAGAGAGAAACACAGAGGGAGAGAGAGAGAGAGAGAGCGAGAGAGACAGAGAGAGAGAGAGACAGAGAGACAGAGAGACAAAAACGAGCACTAAACTTCCTAAATCACCTCAAATCTAGCTCCCCAGACACCCTTCATTTCAAAGCCTTTCAGACCCAAGAGCTAAACCCAGAAAAAAGTCCCCTGAGTCAGCTGCTACTGAAACTAAGTACTCAGCCGGACCCTGACCAGCCCCAGACCAACACAGCCGTCCAAACACCAATCCGAGTGAACCAAATCATTAAAAAATGCAAAGAAACCTACCTGGAACATTGGAACAAAATAACCGAAAGCCAAAGCAGATTAGAATGTTACCGGGCCCTAAAAAGAGAATATAAACTGGCAGACTACCTCACGACCATCAGAGACACAAAACAGAGACAGACCCTCACCAGGTACAGACTAAGCGACCACCAACTGGAAATTGAAAAAGGCAGATACAAGAAATCCTGGCAGCCTAGAGAGAATAGAATATGCGATCAATGTCTGGCCGGCGAGGTTGAAACAGAGATGCATTTCCTCCTAAAATGCGAAAAATTCAACACATCAAGAAACATATTATTCAACAAGCTAAGCCAAACAACCCCAGATTTCAAGGAATTGGATGACCTGTCAAAATTGAGATTAGTCCTAGGAGAAGGAGACAGACCATACCTTGGGGCTAAATATGTAACAACATGTCACAACCTGAGGACTGTTTAAAATTAAGACTGTTTAAAATTAATATTGAACGTACCAAATGAAGTACAAAGACTGTTTAAAATTAATATTGTTTAAAAGTAATATTGTATGTACCCAACAAATGTCAAATCGATTGACACCTACAGAATGTTGGAAAACTGTACCTTTTTGCTATGTAAGCTTTGGCAATATGGTTCTCTGTAAACTTTCATGCCAATAAAGCATTTGAATTGGAATTGGAATTGGACAGAGAGAGACAGAGAGAGAGAGAGACAGACAGAGAGAGAGACAGAGAGAGAGAGAGAGAGAGACAGACAGAGAGAGAGACAGAGAGAGACAGACAGAGAGAGAGACAGAGAGTGAGAGAGAGAGAGAGAGAGAGGGGGGAGAGAGAGAGAGACAGAGAGAGAGAGAGACAGAGAGAGAGAGAGACAGACAGAGAGAGAGAGAGAGAGAGAGAGACAGAGAGAGAGAGAGAGAGAGACAGACAGACAGAGAGAGAGAGACAGAGAGAGAGAGAGACAGACAGAGAGAGAGAGAGAGAGAGAGACAGAGTGTAACCGTTTTTTGCGTTGGCCAATTTCCTATAGGCCGCTGCTGCAATCACCAATTATTGTATGTGGTTTCACCTCGCCTGTAGCGAGTGCGCAAACCCCCTTACTACAAGTTCTGGACGATAGGGATTACTGAGGGCAGATTGGAACACGGACAGCATTATCGGGCTCACCTGTACAGTGTTTATTAAGGTTAACAAAAATCACACCACTCTCAGACAGTCCGAGCGGTGTGAACACAACAGTACAGTTTAAAACAGTCCAACCCTGACTTGTCCAACAAGCCGTGCTGACTTACCACGGCCTAAAAACCACCCTCCCCCCGTGAACTAAACTATCACAGGACCCTTCCCACGCTAAACCCCCTGTGGTTTGGTAGGAACATACAGGCACCCCCTCACACAGCTAAGTGATCTTGTGGGGGTGTGTAGGCTTGGCAATGCTCACCGAGATTGCCCCTTTTGATCTTGCTTGCAGCTTCCTCCCGTACGTCTCGGCTGCCTGGTTCCGTACCGGCCTTGCGGCATGCGAGCCCCAGTCTGAGTCGAGGTCTGTCTCGGTTGGAGGAGCGAGGCTCAGCTCCCCTTGACGTTCCGTTGTGTGGAGGGCAGGAGGAAGAGAGAGAGCTATCCAAACTGCTCCCTGATATACACAGACCGCTGTTTGTGGTTTTAATGGACGCATGGCCTGGGGGAATGGGTTTTCGATCTCTTGAATGGTTTTTCATCTCTTTCCGATCTTCCTGCCGATTAACGTAACGAGTTCGTCTTGACTTAGAACAATGAGTCGCCAGCCTTTGTTAATCAAGCCCTCGGAGTGGGCCTCTCTGGCCATTGTTCACAAGGACAGGTCGTTTCCATATCAATGAGTCATCTCCAGCTTGAATGGTTTTTCACTGCTCCTGCTCCCAAACAGCCTGTCCAGTTTTTAATAGGGCTTAAAAATCCCAAAATCCATGAAGTCTGCACCGACTGCTACAGGCCCCCTTTTGATATTTCAACTTTTCCCAAACAGAAATATCATCAAAAGTTCTGTCGTCTTCCGCTGCGGGAGGCGCACTGTCTATCCCAACCAAACCCTACGTCAAATTTTACCCCAGGGTCCTGCATCTCACACTTTATAAAACAAATCACATTACAGTTACAAGCGTATATACAAACAGACAGTCAACTCAGGGCTATTCTTTAATTCTTTGACCGCGCTCGATCAGCTCCGACGGACGGGTCACATCGTCCGCATGCCCGATACGAGACTCCCCAAAACAAGCGCTCTACTCGGAGCTCCGGCACGGCAAGAGAGCCCCCAGGTGGGCAGAGGAAACGCTTCGAGGACACCCTCAAAGCCTCCTTGAAAAAAGTGTAACATCCCCCACCGACACCTGGGAATCCCTGGCCCAAAGACCAGAGCGCAAAGTGGAGGAGAAGCATCCGGGGAAGGCGCCGAACACCTCGAGTCTCTTCGTCGGGAGCAAGCGGAAGCCGAGCGCAAACAGCGGAAGGAGCGCACGTCAACCCAAGCACCCCAACCCACCCGCCCCCTTCAACCACCGTCTGCCCCACCTGTGACAGAGACTGTAGGTCCCGCATTGGACTCATCAGTCACCTGAGAACTCATTTTTAATGTGGAAGCAAGTCATCCTCGGTTCCCGAGGGACTGCCTAAGAAGAAGAACTCTTTAATCAAAGCTTCCACCAGTTTCGGAGTGTTTTACTTCGCTTCCTGCATGATAACCGGAGAAGGAAAAACACTAAGGAGGAGGATGCCGAGAAACTCCAGTATGATTTGGACAGGTTGGGTGATTGGGCAGATGCATGGCAGATGCAGTTTAATGTGGATAAATGCGAGGTTATCCACTTTGGTGTCAAAAACAGGAAGGCAGATTATTATCTGAATGGCAATAGATTGGGAGAAGGGGAAGTGCAACGAGACCTGGGCGTCCTTGTGCACCAGTCGCTGAAGGTAAGCATGCAGGTGCAGCAGGCGGTTAAGAAGGCAAATGGTATGTTGGCCTTCGTAGCGAGAGGATTCGAGTACAGGAACAAGGATGTCTTGCTGCAGTTGTACAGGGCCTTGGTGAGACCACACCTTGAGTATTGTGTGCAGTTTTAGTTGCCTTATCTAAGGAAGGATGTTCTTGCCATGGAGGGAGTGCAGCGAAGATTCACCAGACTGATACCTGGGATGGCAGGAATGACGTATGAGGAGAGATTGGGACGATTGGGTTTGTACTCGCTGGAGTTTAGAAGAATGAGAGGGGATCTCATTGAAACTTGTAAAATTCTAACAGGACTGGACAGACTAGATGCAGGAAGGATGTTCCCGATGGCCGGGGAGTCCAGAACCAGGGGTCACAGTCTAAGGATAAGGGGTAAGCCATTTAGGACAGAGATGAGGAGGAATTTCTTCACCCAGAGAGTGGTGAACCTGTGGAATTCTCTACCACACAGGGCAGTTGACGCCAATTCATTAAATATATTCAAGAAGGAGTTGGATATATTTCTTAAGGCTAAAGGGATCAAGGGATATGGGGAGAAGGCAGGGACCGGGTACTGAGTTTGGATGATCAGCCATGATCCCATTGAATGGCGGAGCAGGCTCGAGGGGCCGAATGGCCGACTCCTGCTCCTATCTTCTATGTTTCTATGTTTCTTACACACATTACACTGCCACAGTCACATGAGAAATCGCACGAATCCATGGGGGAATCTCGCTAGTCAGACCATGGCGGAGAAACCAGTTCTTTTATCTCAATCCTCGTTTCCCTGTTCCATCGCTTGAGGGTATAGAAGTACTTTTTGACAGAGTTCAACTTCCTTTATTCATTTTTGTGAGGTGTTCTGGCAGAGGAGGAATGTCATACCCGAACCGTGTCGTTCACCGTGAGGTGTACCATGGTGGTTTCGGGAATGGGAATGGCGCGCTCTTGAGCCACCTGAACTTCTGTACGGGGTTAGAAACATAGAAGATAGGAGCAGGAGTCGGCCATTCGGCCCCTCAAGCCCGCTCCGCCATTCAATGCGATCATGGCTGATCATCCAAATTCAGTATCCTGTCCCTGCTTTCTCCCCATATCCCTTGATCCCTTTAGCCTTAAGAAATATATCCAATTCCTTCTTGAATATATTTAATGAATTGGCCTCCACTGCCTTCTGTGGTAGAGAATTCCACAGGTTCACCACTCTCTGGGTGAAGAAATTCCTCCTCATCTCTGTCCTAAATGGCTTACCCCTTATCCTTAGACTGTGACCCCTGGTTCTGGACTCCCCGACCATCGGGAACATCCTTCCTGCATCTAGTCTGTCTAGTCCTGTTAGAATTTTATAAGTTTCAATGCGATCCCCTTTCATTCTTCTAAGCTCCGACGAGTACAAGCCCAATCGACCCAATCTCTCCTCATACATCATTCCTGCCATCCCAGGTATCAGCCTGGTGAATCTTCGCTGCACTCCCTCCATGGCAAGAACGTCCTTCCTCAGATAAGGCGACCAAAACTGCACACAATACTCAAGGTGCGGTCTCATCAAGGCCCTGTACAACTGCAGCAAGACATCCTTGCTCCTGTTAATCCGGGTTAAATTTAGAATGACCGACTCCACTTCGTAGTGAACGTCTTGGTACAGGGGCTCTCTCTCGTGTGCTACCAGCTCCGTGGAGTTTACTGCGCTGGGAGGGTCTGGGATCAGGCAGGAGTCCCCACTCTGATCCCATCCGATCCCGGCCCCGGAACCCTGTCACCGCAGCAAGAAGGCGATCGACACACTCGCCGGTCCGACCCCCACATACACACGTTCCTCTTTCCGCCATTTGTTCCAGCACATTTCTACTCCCGCGCCCCCCCCCCCCTCACTCCCCGTAATCTGTCGGTACGTATCGACCCCCCCAGTTTCTCCCAGTCCCGCGGATCTGTTACCCTGGGCCTGGCCCGACTTCCTTAACCACCACTGCCGTCCCAAGGGGGAGCGCGTCCCTCACACCTTAGACGGACGCGTTTTCACCCCTCGGTCACCCTAACCCAGCTGGTTGTGACCTGCTGTTTGGGGGGGGGGACACGGTATGGAAGCTCCTCTGGACGTCAAACCCTCGCTGTCCGGAGTGCCGTGTCGAGTTCGATCCCAGCCAACCCGGGCCACCTTCCCTCGTGGACGGAAGTGGCCAATCCGTCCGTGTCCCCTGTCCTACGGTAGGTCCGTTCCCTCCTGTGTAGCCGTAGCGGAAGGACATCTCGGTGTCTCCTCTTTCCATGTTGCCAGTCCCGATCATCAATAGGAATCGAAGTACGATATCCATATCTCTTTGTTCCTCCGATCTTGTTTGGTTCCCTGCCAAAACAAAAGCGAAACAGTTCCGCTCTCTGAGAGGGCTTTCCTCCACTGATCTGGTTTTTGGTCATTTACAAAATATGTACTGAGTTCCCCGCCGCATTAACGGGCGCCCCATTTAAGAGCTCTCCCGTCGGGGCCTCTTGCCACTCGCGGCCGGCGAGAAGGGAGGCGTCCCACGGCACCCTCGGCCACAGGACCCGACTGCTCCTCCTTACCGCCCCATCCTCCGGGTCATCCTCGCCCCACACCATGGGAGGAAGACCCGCATCCACCAGGCCCTGGTGCCTCTTGACCTTTGTTTTCCCTTCCTCGGGGGCGAAACAACTTGATTTGGACAGGTTGGGTGATTGGGCAGATGCATGGCAAATGCAGTTTAATGTGGATAAATGCGAGGTTATCCACTTTGGTGGCAAAAACAGGAAGGCAGATTATTATCTGACCGGCAATAGATTGGGAGAAGGGGAAGTGCAACGAGACCCGGGTGTTCTTGTGCACCAGTTGCTGAAGGTAAGCATGCAGGTGCAGCAGGCGGTTAAGAAGGCAAATGGTGTGTTGGCCTTCGTAGCGAGAGGGTTCGAGTACAAGAACAAGGATGTCTTGCTGCAGTTGTACAGGGCCTTGGTGAGACCACACCTTGAGTATTGTGTGCAGTTTTGGTCGCCTTACCTGAGGAAGGATGTTCTTGTCATGGAGGGAGTGCAACGAAGATTCACCAGACTGATACCTGGGATGGCAGGAATGACGTATGAGGAGAGATTGGGTCGATTGGGCTTATACTCGCTGGAGTTTAGAAGAATGAGAGGGTATCTCATTGAAACTTATAAAATTCTAACAGGACTGGACAGACTGGATGCAGGAAGGATGTTCCCGATGGCGGGGGAGTCCAGAACCAGGGGTCACAGTCTAAGGATAAGGGGTAAACCATTTAGGACTGAGATGAGGAGGAATTTCTTCACCCAGAGAGTGGTGAACCTGTGGAATTCTCTACCACAGAAGGCAGTAGAGGCCAATTCATTAAATATATTCAAGAAGGAGTTGGATATATTTCTTAAGGCTAAAGGGATTAAGGGGTATGGGGAGAAAGCAGGGACCGGGTACTGAACTTGGATGATCAGCCATGATCGCATTGAATGGCGGAGCAGGCTCGAGGGGCCGAATGGCCGACTCCTGCTCCTATCTTCTATGTTTCTATGTAGGAAATTCCGTCCTCCATTCCGGATCTCTTGCACTCCAAACGGTGCACATCTAATCCACAACCGATCGTCCTGCCGCGGCCGCCAGATCTGCAACCGGTTTTTGCGGTGGACAATTTCCTATAGGCCCGTGCCGCAATCGCCAATTATTGTATGTGGTTTTGCCCCGCCCATAGCGAGGGCGCAAACCCCCTTACTACAAGTTCTGGAGGATAGGGATTACTGAGGACAGATTTGGAGGGCGTTTTCGGGCACATCCGAACTGTGTTTATTAAGGTTAACAAAAACCACTCCACTCGCAGACAGTCCGAGCGGTGTGAACACAACAGTACAGTTTAAAACCGTACAACCCTGACTTGCCCAACAAGCCCCTGCCGTGCTGACTTACCACGGCCTAAAAACCACCCTCCCCCGTGAACTAAACTATCACAGGACCCTTCCCAACGCTAAACCCCCTCTGGTTTGGTAGGAACATACAGGCACCCCCTCACACAGCTAAGTGATCTTGTGGGGGGGTGTAGGCTTGGCAATGCTCACCTAGATTGTCCTTTTGATCTTGCTTGCAGGTTCCTTCCGTCCGTCTCGGCCACCTGGTTCCGTACCGGCCTTGCGGCATGTGAGTCCCAGTCTGAGTCGAAGTCCGTCTCGGTTGGAGGAGCGAGGCTCTGCTCCCCTTGATGTTCCGTTGTGTGGAGGGCAGGGGAGAGGGAGAGAGAGAGACGGAGAGAAAGAAAGAGGGAAAGAGACAGAGCAAGAGAGAGAGGGAGAGAGACAGAGAGAGAGAGAGAGACAGAGCGAGGGTGAGAGACAGAGAGAGAGACAAAGAGTGAGAGAGAGAGATAGAGAGAGAGGGGCATTAACTCTCTCACCCACCTCTCCCCATTTACACTCAGACACCGGGGCAGCCTGTTCCCTATCGGAGGGGCATTAACTCTCTCACCCACCTCTCCCCATTTACACTCAGACACCGGGGCAGCCTGTTCCCTATCGGAGGGGGATTAACCCTCTCACCCACCTCTTCCCATTTACACTCAGACACCGGGGCAGCCTGTTCCCTATCGGAGGGGGCTAAACCCTCTCACGCACATCTCCCCATTTACACTCAGACACCGGGGCAGCCTGTTCCCTATCGGAGGGGGCTTAACCCTCTCACGCACATCTCCCCATTTACACTCAGACACCGGGGCAACCTGTTCCCTATCGGAGGGGGATTAACCCTCTCACTCATCTACACTCAGACACCGGGGCAGCCTGTTCCCATTTACAGTCCGGCTCTCTCTCACCGTCTCTCTCTCTCTCTGTCTCTCTCTCTCTGTCTCTCTCTCTCTCTGTCTCTCTCTCTCTCTGTCTTTCACTCTCTCTCTCTCTCTCTCTCTGTCTCTCTCTCTCTGTGTCTCTCTCACTCTCTGTCTCTCTCTCTCTCTCTCTCTCACTCTCTCTCTCTGTCTCACTGTCTCTCTCTGTCTCTCTCTCTATCTCTCACTCTATCTCTCTCTGTGTCTCTCTCTATCTCTCTGTGTCTCTCTCTCTGGCTTTCACTCTCTCTCTCTCTCTCTCTGTCTCTCTCTCTCTCTCTCTGTATCTCTCTCTCTCTTTGTCCCTCTCTCTGTCTCTCTCTCCCTCTCTTTCTATCTCTGTCTCGCTCTCTATCTCTGTCTCTCTCTCTCCCTGTCTCTCTCTGTCTCTCTCTCTCTTTCTCTCTCTCTTTCTGAGTCTCTCTCTCTGTCTCTTTGTCAGTGTTTCTCTCTCTGTCTCTGTCTCTTTGTCTCTGTCCCTCTCTCTCTTTCTCTGTCTCTGCCTGTCGATGTCCTTCTGTCTGTTTCTCTCTCTCTTCCTCTCTCTCTCTGTCTCCCTGTCCGGATCCTTCGGCCTCCCCTCACCCATCCACTTTCTCATCTGCGCTCGCTGGGACTTTTCACCCGGGATGAAAAAAAGGAGGCTTCAAAGGTCCCGAAAGCCTTAATCCCGGCTTTGAAGCGGAGACGGAAAACGAGGGAGCGATTACAAGACTCCACGATCCCGGGGTGGCCAGTAATTGAGTGGGCCAACGAGCGAGAGCCTCGCTCCTCCCCCCGAACTGAGCAGGAAGTGTAACCCGAGCTCCGAACGAGTCCAGCTGTCGACGAGGCCTCTCCCTCTTCCACAGACCTCGACCTTTTAAGTACGAGAGGCCCAAGACTCTGCCTTTTGATCTGGGCTTTATTTTGTTTTATTATTGCGGCCTGTCCCGATTACTTCACGGTTTTTCCAACCCCGCCCCCCACCCCCCGCCTTCCTGCCGTCTGCAGCTGTCACAGGCCCAGGGCCGACCAGGGGAGTCTGGCTTAAATTCAAGGCAAGAGGAGGAGGGGGGGGAGGGGGCTGAGGTCGGAGTTCGCAACCGTCGACCCCTCCCGCGCATTCCTCCGCACAGATGTCGATTTGGACGGTTTTTATCCGGCGAAAGGGATTGGTCCGATTAACCTCGCAATGCACCAACAAGCCCGACCACAAAGAGACCGCCTCTGATCAGGGCCGAGGCCTCGGGGCCTATCGGATTGCTCCACCCAATTAAATTTATCCGTGATACGTTCTCCTTATTTTACTTAATCACCACCCTCGCGTTTGCTTTCCTTCTGCTACTTCACCTGTCACAGCTCAAAAGAGCATTCAAATATTCCTCGTTAATCACACTCACAGCGGTGAGCCGCCCGCACGGGGTTAGAGACAGAGTAAAGCTCCCGCTACACTGTCCCCATCAAACACTCCCCGGGCAGGTACAGCACGGGTTAGATACAGAGTAAAGCTCCCGCTACACTGTCCCCATCAAACACTCCCCGGGCAGGTACAGCACGGGGTTAGATACAGAGTAAAGCTCACTCTACACTGTCCCATCAAACACTCCCAGGGCAGGTACAGCACGGGTTAGATACAGAGTAAAGCTCCCTCTACACTGTCCCCATCAAACACTCCCCGGGCAGGTACAGCACGGGTTAGATACAGAGTAAAGCTCCCTCTACACTGTCCCCATCAAACACTCCCCGGGCAGGTACAGCACGGGTTAGATACAGAGTAAAGCTCCCTCTACACTGTCCCCATCAAACACTCCCCGGGCAGGTACAGCACGGGTTAGATACAGAGTAAAGCTCCCTCTACACTGTCCCATCAAACACTCCCAGGGCAGGTACAGCACGGGATTAGATACAGAGTAAAGCTCCCTCTACACTGTCCCATCAAACACTCCCAGGGCAGGTACAGCACGGGTTAGATACAGAGTAAAGCTCCCTCTACACTGTCCCATCAAACACTCCCAGGGCAGGTACAGCACGGGTTAGATACAGAGTAAAGCTCCCTCTACACTGTCTCATCAAACACTCCCAGGGCAGGTACAGCACGGGTTAGATACAGAATAAAGCTCCCTCTACACTGTCGCATCAAACACTCCCAGGGCAGGTACAGCACGGGTTAGATACAGAGTAAAGCTCTCTCTACACTGTCCCATCAAACTCTCCCAGGGCAGGTACAGCACGGGGTTAGATACAGAGTAAAGCTCCCTCTACACTGTCGCATCAAACACTCCCAGGGCAGGTACAGCACGGGGTTAGATACAGAGTAAAGCTCCCTCCACACTGTCCCATCAAACACTCCCAGGGCAGGTACAACACGGGTTAGATACAGAGCAAAGCTCCCTCTAGACTGTCCCATCAAACACTCCCAGGGCAAATCCCTCCATGGCCCTCGCCCCCTCCCTATCTCTAACCTCCTCCAGCCTCTACAATTCTCATCCTCCTGTTCAAATCCCTCCATGGCCCCTCGCCCCCCTCCCTATCTCTGTAACCTCCTCCAGCCCCTACAATTCTCATCCTCCTGTTCAAACCCCTCCATGGCCCTCGCCCCCTCCCTATCTCTGTAACCTCCTCCAGCCCTACAATTCTCATCCTCCTGTTCAAATCCCTCCATGGCCCTCGCCCCTCCCTATCTCTGTAACCTCCTCTAGCCCCTACAATTCTCATCCTCCTGTTCAACTCCCTCCCTGGCCCCTCGCCCCCTCCCTATCTGTAACCTCCTCCAGCCCCTACAATTCTCATCCTCCTGTTCAAATCCCTCCATGGCCCTCGCTCCCCTCCCTATCTCTGTAACCTCCTCCAGCCCTACAATTCTCATCCTCCTCTTCAAATCCCTCCATGGCCCTCGCCCCCTCCCTATCGCTGTAATCTCCTCCAGCCCTACAATTCTCATCCTCCTCTTCAAATCCCTCCATGGCCCTCGCCCCCTCCCTATCTCTGTAACCTCCTCCAGCCCTACAATTCTCATCCTCCTGTTCAAATCCCTCCATGGCCCCTCACCCCCCTCCCTATCTCTGTAACCTCCTCCAGCCCCTACAGTTCTCATCCTCCTGTTCAAATCCCTCCATGGCCCCTCGCCCCCTCCCTATCTCTGTAACCTCCTCCAGCCCCTACAATTCTCATCCTCCTGTTCAAATCCCTCCATGGCCCTCGCCCCCTTCCTATCTCTGTAACCTCCTCCAGCCCCTACAATTCTCATCCTCCTGGTCAAATCCCTCCATGGCCCTCGCCCCCTCCCTATCTCTGTAATCTCCTCCAGCCCTGCAATTCTCATCCTCCTGTTCAAATCCCTCCATGGCCCTCGCCCCCCCTCCCTATCTCTGTAACCTCCTCCAGTCCTACAATTCTCATCCTCCTGTTCAAATCCCTCCATGGCCCTCGCCCCCCCCTCCCTATCTCTGTAACCTCCTCCAGTCCTACAATTCTCATCCTACTGTTCACATCCCTCCATGGCCCTCACCCCCTCCCTATCTCTGTAACCTCCTCCAGCCCCTACAATTCTCACCCTCCTGTTCAAATCCCTCCATGGCCCTCGCCCCTCCCTATCTCTGTAACCTCCTCTAGCCCCTACAATTCTCATCCTCCTGTTCAACTCCCTCCCTGGCCCCTCGCCCCCTCCCTATCTGTAACCTCCTCCAGCCCCTACAATTCTCATCCTCCTGTTCAAATCCCTCCATGGCCCTCGCTCCCCTCCCTATCTCTGTAACCTCCTCCAGCCCTACAATTCTCATCCTCCTCTTCAAATCCCTCCATGGCCCTCGCCCCCTCCCTATCGCTGTAATCTCCTCCAGCCCTACAATTCTCATCCTCCTGTTCAAATCCCTCCATGGCCCTCGCCCCCTCCCTATCTCTGTAACCTCCTCCAGCCCTACAATTCTCATCCTCCTGTTCAAATCCCTCCATGGCCCCTCACCCCCCTCCCTATCTCTGTAACCTCCTCCAGCCCCTACAGTTCTCATCCTCCTGTTCAAATCCCTCCATGGCCCCTCGCCCCCTCCCTATCTCTGTAACCTCCTCCAGCCCCTACAATTCTCATCCTCCTGTTCAAATCCCTCCATGGCCCTCGCCCCCTTCCTATCTCTGTAACCTCCTCCAGCCCGTACAATTCTCATCCTCCTGGTCAAATCCCTCCATGGCCCTCGCCCCCTCCCTATCTCTGTAATCTCCTCCAGCCCTGCAATTCTCATCCTCCTGTTCAAATCCCTCCATGGCCCTCGCCCCCCCTCCCTATCTCTGTAACCTCCTCCAGTCCTACAATTCTCATCCTCCTGTTCAAATCCCTCCATGGCCCTCGCCCCCCCCTCCCTATCTCTGTAACCTCCTCCAGTCCTACAATTCTCATCCTACTGTTCACATCCCTCCATGGCCCTCACCCCCTCCCTATCTCTGTAACCTCCTCCAGCCCCTACAATTCTCACCCTCCTGTTCAAATCCCTCCATGGCCCTCGCCCCCTCCCTCTCTGTAACCTCCTACAACCCTCCGAGATCTCTGCGCTCCTCCAGTTCTGCCCTCTTGAGCATCCCCGATTTCCATCGCTCCACCATTGGCGGCCGTGCCTTCAGCTGCCTGGGGCCCTGAGCTCTGGAATTCCCTCCCTAAACCTCTCCGCCTCTCTCTCCTCCTTTAAGAGACACCTTAAAACAGCCCATCTGTAGTATTGCGTTCTGTTCTGGGCCCCGCACCTCAGGAAGGATACACTGGCCGTGGACAGGGAGCATTGCAGATTCACCAGAATAATACCGGGGTCTAAAATGGTTAAATGACGAGGACAGGTTGCGCAGACTGGGCTTGTGTTCCCATCGAGTGTAAAAGATTAAGGGCTGATCTAATTGAGGTGTTTAAGATGATTAAAGGATTCGATGGGGTGGAGAGAAAGAGAAACTATTTCCTCTGGTGGGTGGGAGTCCAGAACAAGGGGGCAGAACCTTCAAATTAGAGCCAGGCCGTTCAGGGGTGATGTCAGGAAGCACCTCTTCACACAAAGGCTGGTGGAAATCTGGAACTCTCTCCGTCAAAGAGCTGTGGAGGCTGGGGGTCAGTTGGAGCTTTCAAGACTGAATTCGATAGATTTTTATTAGGTATTAAAGGTTGCAAAACCAAAGTGGAGAGATGGAGTTAAGATACAGATCAGCCGGGATCTCATTGAATGACGGAACAGGCTTGAGGGGCTGAATGGGCCTCCTCCTGTTCCTGTGTAACAGGCTGGAGGGGCTGAATGGGCCTCCTCCTGTTCCTGTGTAACAGGCTCGAGGGGCTGAATGGACCTCCTCCTGTTCCTGTGCAACAGGCTCGAGGGGCTGAATGGGCCTCCTCCTGTTCCTGTGTAACAGGTCCGAGGGGGCTGAATGGGCCACCTCCTGTTCCTGTGTAACAGGTCCGAGGGGGCTGAATGGGCCTCCTCCTGTTCCTGTGTACCAGGCTCAAGGGGCTGAATGGGCCTCCTCCTGTTCCTGTGTAACAGGCTCAAGGGGCTGAATGGGCCTCCTCCTGTTCCTGTGTAACAGGCTCAAGGGGCTGAATGGGCCTCCTCCTGTTCCTGTGTAACAGGCTTGAGGGGCTGAATGGGCCTCCTCCTGTTCTCGTGTAACAGGCTCGAGGGGCTGAATGGGCCTCCTCCTGTTCCTGTGTAACAGGTCCGAGGGGGCTGAATGGGCCTCCTCCTGTTCCTGTGTAACAGGCTCGAGGGGCTGAATGGGCCTCCTCCTGTTCCTGTGTAACAGGTCCGAGGGGGCTGAATGGGCCTCCTCCTGTTCTTGTGTAACAGGCTCGAGGGCTGAATGGGCCTCCTCCTGTTCCTGTGTAACAGGCTTGAGGGGGCTGAATGGACCTCCTCCTGTTCCTGTGTAACAGGCTCGAGGGGGCTGAATGGGCCTCCTCCTGTTCCTGTGTAACAGGCTCGAGGGGCTGAATGGACCTCCACCTGTTCCTGTGTAACAGGCTCGAGGGGGCTGAATGGGCCTCCTCCTGTTCCTGTGTAACAGGCTCGAGGGGCTGAATGGGCCTCCTCCTGTTCCTGTGTAACAGGCTCGAGGGGGCTGAATGGGCCTCCTCCTGTTCCTGTGTAACAGGCTCGAGGGGCTGAATGGGCCTCATCCTGTTCCTGTGTAACAGGCTCGAGGGGCTGAATGGGCCTCCTCCTGTTCCTGTGTAATAGGCTCGAGGGGCTGAATGGGCCTCCTCCTGTTCTCGTGTAACAGGCTCGAGGGGCTGAATGGGCCTCCTCCTGTTCCTGTGTAACAGGTCCGAGGGGGCTGAATGGGCCTCCTCCTGTTCCTGTGTAACAGGCTCGAGGGGCTGAATGGGCCTCCTCCTCTTCCTGTGTAACAGGTCCGAGGGGGCTGAATGGGCCTCCTCCTGTTCCTGTGTAACAGGCTCGAGGGGGCTGAATGGGCCTCCTCCTGTTCCTGTGTAACAGGCTCGAGGGGGCTGAATGGGTCTCCTCCTGTTCCTGTGTAACAGGCTCGAGGGGCTGAATGGGCCTCCTCCTGTTCCTGTGTAATAGGCTCAAGGGGCTGAATGGGCCTCCTCCTGTTCTCGTGTAACAGGCTCGAGGGGCTGAATGGGCCTCCTCCTCTTCCTCTGTAACAGGTCCGAGGGGGCTGAATGGGCCTCCTCCTGTTCCTGTGTAACAGGCTCGAAGGGGCTGAATGGGCCTCCTCCTGTTCCTGTGTAACAGGCTCGAGGGGCTGAATGGGCCTCCTCCTGTTCCTGTGTAACAGGCTCGAGGGGCTGAATGGGCCTCCTCCTGTTCCTGTGTAACGGGCTTGAGGGGCTGAATGGGCCTCCTCCTGTTCCTGTGTAACAGGATCGAGTGGCTGAATGGACCTCCTCCTGCTCCTGTGTAACAGGCTCGAGGGGCTGAATGGGCCTCCTCCTGTTCCTGTGTAACAGGCTCGAGGGGCTGAATGGGCCTCCTCCTGTTCCTGTGTAACAGGCTCGAGGGGCTGAATGGGCCTCCTCTTGTTCGTGTGTAACAGGCTCGAGGGGCTGAATGGGCCTCCTCCTGTTCCTGTGCAACAAGCTCGAGGGGCTGAATGGGCCTCCTCCTGTTCCTGTGTAACAGGCTCGAGGGGGCTGAATGGGCCTCCTCCTGTTCCTGTGTAACAGGCTCGAGGGGCTGAATGGGCCTCCTCCTGTTCCTGTGTAACAGGCTCGAGGCGCTGAATGGGCCTCCTCCTGTTCCTGTGTAACAGGCTCGAGGGGCTGAATGGGTCTCCTCCTGTTCCTGTGTAACAGGCTCGAGGGGCTGAATGGGCCTCCTCCTGTTCCTGTGTAACAGGCTCGAGAGGCTGAATGGGCCTCCTCCTCTTCCTGTGTAACAGGGTCGAGGGGCTGAATGGGTCTCCTCCTATTCCTGTGTAACAGGCTCGAGGGGCTGAATGGGCCTCCTCCTGTTCCTGTGTAACAGGCTCGAGGGGCTGAATGGGCCTCCTCCTGTTCCTGTCTAACAGGCTCGAGGGGGCTGAATGGGCCTCCTCCTATTCCTGTGTAACAGGCTCGAGGGGCTGAATGGGCCTCCTCCTGTTCCTGTGTAACAGGCTTGAGGGGCTGAATGGGCCTCCTCCTGTTCCTGTGTAACAGGCTCGAGGAGGCTGAATGGGCCTCCTCCTGTTCCTGTGTAACAGGCGCGAGGGGCTGAATGGGCCTCCTCTTGTTCCTGTGTAACAGGCTCGAGGGGCTGAATGGGCCTTCTCCTGTTCCTGTGTAACAGGCTCGAGGAGCTGAATGGGGCTCCTCCTGTTCCTGTGTAACAGGCTCGAGGGGCTGAATGGGCCTCCTCCTGTTCCTGTGTAACAGGCTCGAGGGGCTGAATGGGCCTCCTCCTGTTCCTGTGTAACAGGCTCGAGGGGATGAATGGGCCTCCTCCTGTTCCTGTGTAACAGGCTCGAGGGGGCTGAATGGGCCTCCTCCTGTTCCTGTGTAACAGGTCCGAGGGGGCTGAATGGGCCTCCTCCTGTTCCTGTGTAACAGGCTCGAGGGGCTGAATGGGCCTCCTCCTCTTCCTGTGTAACAGGTCCGAGGGGGCTGAATGGGCCTCCTCCTGTTCCTGTGTAACAGGCTCGAGGGGGCTGAATGGGCCTCCTCCTGTTCCTGTGTAACAGGCTCGAGGGGGCCGAATGGGTCTCCTCCTGTTCCTGTGTAACAGGCTCGAGGGGCTGAATGGGCCTCCTCCTGTTCCTGTGTAATAGGCTCAAGGGGCTGAATGGGCCTCCTCCTGTTCTCGTGTAACAGGCTCGAGGGGCTGAATGGGTCTCCTCCTGTTCCTGTGTAACAGGTCCGAGGGGGCTGAATGGGCCTCCTCCTGTTCCTGTGTAACAGGCTCGAGGGGCTGAATGGGCCTCCTCCTCTTCCTGTGTAACAGGTCCGAGGGGGCTGAATGGGCCTCCTCCTGTTCCTGTGTAACAGGCTCGAGGGGGCTGAATGGGCCTCCTCCTGTTCCTGTGTAACAGGCTCGAGGGGGCTGAATGGGTCTCCTCCTGTTCCTGTGTAACAGGCTCGAGGGGCTGAATGGGCCTCCTCCTGTTCCTGTGTAACAGGCTCGAGGGGCTGAATGGGCCTCCTCCTGTTCCTGTGTAACGGGCTTGAGGGGCTGAATGGGACTCCTCCTGTTCCTGTGTAACAGGATCGAGTGGCTGAATGGACCTCCTCCTGCTCCTGTGTAACTGGCTCGAGGGGCTGAATGGGCCTCCTCCTGTTCCTGTGTAACAGGCTCGAGGGGCTGAATGGGCCTCCTCTTGTTCGTGTGTAACAGGCTCGAGGGGCTGAATGGGCCTCCTCCTGTTCCTGTGCAACAAGCTCGAGGGGCTGAATGGGCCTCCTCCTGTTCCTGTGTAACAGGCTCGAGGGGGCTGAATGGGCCTCCTCCTGTTCCTGTGTAACAGGCTCGAGGGGCTGAATGGGCCTCCTCCTGTTCCTGTGTAACAGGCTCGAGGCGCTGAATGGGCCTCCTCCTGTTCCTGTGTAACAGGCTCGAGGGGCTGAATGGGTCTCCTCCTGTTCCTGTGTAACAGGCTCGAGGGGGCTGAATGGGCCTCCTCCTGTTCCTGTGTAACAGGCTCGAGGGGCTGAATGGGCCTCCTCCTGTTCCTGTGTAACAGGCTCGAGGCGCTGAATGGGCCTCCTCCTGTTCCTGTGTAACAGGCTCGAGGGGCTGAATGGGTCTCCTCCTGTTCCTGTGTAACAGGCTCGAGGGGCTGAATGGGCCTCCTCCTGTTCCTGTGTAACAGGCTCGAGAGGCTGAATGGGCCTCCTCCTCTTCCTGTGTAACAGGGTCGAGGGGCTGAATGGGTCTCCTCCTATTCCTGTGTAACAGGCTCGAGGGGGCTGAATGGCCCTCCTCCTGTTCCTGTGTAACAGGCTCGAGGGGCTGAATGGGCATCCTCCTGTTCCTGTGTAACAGGCTCGAGGGGCTGAATGGGCCTCCTCCTGTTCCTGTCTAACAGGCTCGAGGGGGCTGAATGGGCCTCCTCCTGTTCCTGTGTAACAGGCTCGAGGGGACTGAATGGGCCTCCTCCTGTTCCTGTGTAACAGGCTCGAGGCGCTGAATGGGCCTCCTCCTGTTCCTGTGTAACAGGCTCGAGGGGCTGAATGGGTCTCCTCCTGTTCCTGTGTAACAGGCTCGAGGGGCTGAATGGGCCTCCTCCTGTTCCTGTGTAACAGGCTCGAGAGGCTGAATGGGCCTCCTCCTGTTCCTGTGTAACAGGCTCGAGGGGGCTGAATGGGCCTCCTCCTCTTCCTGTGTAACAGGGTCGAGGGGCTGAATGGGTCTCCTCCTATTCCTGTGTAACAGGCTCGAGGGGCTGAATGGGCCTCCTCCTGTTCCTGTGTAACAGGCTCGAGGGGCTGAATGGGCCTCCTCCTGCTCCTGTGTAACAGGCTCGAGGGGCTGAATGGGTCTCCTCCTGTTCCTGTGTAACAGGCTCGAGGGGCTGAATGGGCCTCCTCCTGTTCCTGTGTAACAGGCTCGAGGGGCTGAATGGGTCTCCTCCTGTTCCTGTGTAACAGGCTCGAGGGACTGAATGGGCCTCCTCCTGTTGCAGTGTAACAGGCTCGTGAGGCTGAATGGGCCTCCTCCTGTTCCTGTCTAACAGGCTCGAGGGGGCTGAATGGGCCTCCTCCTATTCCTGTGTAACAGGCTTGACCTCCTCCTGTTCCTGTGTAACAGGCTCGAGGGGCTGAATGGACCTCCACCTGTTCCTGTGTAACAGGCTCGAGGGGGCTGAATGGGCCTCCTCCTGTTCCTGTGTAACAGGCTCGAGGGGCTGAATGGGCCTCCTCCTGTTCCTGTGTAACAGGCTCGAGGGGGCTGAATGGGCCTCCTCCTGTTCCTGTGTAACAGGCTCGAGGGGGCTGAATGGGCCTCCTCCTGTTCCTGTGTAACAGGCTCGAGGGGCTGAATGGGCCTCATCCTGTTCCTGTGTAACAGGTCCGAGGGGGCTGAATGGGCCTCCTCCTGTTCCTGTGTAACAGGCTCGAGGGGGCTGAATGGGCCTCCTCCTGTTCCTGTGTAACAGGTCCGAGGGGGCTGAATGGGCCTCCTCCTGTTCCTGTGTAACAGGCTCGAGGGGGCTGAATGGGCCTCCTCCTGTTCCTGTGTAACAGGCTCGAGGGGGCTGAATGTGTCTCCTCCTGTTCCTGTGTAACAGGCTCGAGGGGCTGAATGGGCCTCCTCCTGTTCCTGTGTAACAGGCTCGAGGGGCTGAATGGGCCTCCTCCTGTTCCTGTGTAACGGGCTTGAGGGGCTGAATGGGCCTCCTCCTGTTCCTGTGTAACAGGATCGAGTGGCTGAATGGACCTCCTCCTGCTCCTGTGTAACTGGCTCGAGGGGCTGAATGGGCCTCCTCCTGTTCCTGTGTAACAGGCTCGAGGGGCTGAATGGGCCTCCTCTTGTTCGTGTGTAACAGGCTCGAGGGGCTGAATGGGCCTCCTCCTGTTCCTGTGCAACAAGCTCGAGGGGCTGAATGGGCCTCCTCCTGTTCCTGTGTAACAGGCTCGAGGGGGCTGAATGGGCCTCCTCCTGTTCCTGTGTAACAGGCTCGAAGGGGCTGAATGGGCCTCCTCCTGTTCCTGTGTAACAGGCTCGAGGCGCTGAATGGGCCTCCTCCTGTTCCTGTGTAACAGGCTCGAGGGGCTGAATGGGTCTCCTCCTGTTCCTGTGTAACAGGCTCGAGGGGCTGAATGGGCCTCCTCCTGTTCCTGTGTAACAGGCTCGAGAGGCTGAATGGGCCTCCTCCTCTTCCTGTGTAACAGGGTCGAGGGGCTGAATGGGTCTCCTCCTATTCCTGTGTAACAGGCTCGAGGGTCTGAATGGGCCTCCTCCTGTTCCTGTGTAACAGGCTCGAGGGGCTGAATGGGCCTCCTCCTGTTCCTGTCTAACAGGCTCGAGGGGGCTGAATGGGCCTCCTCCTATTCCTGTGTAACAGGCTCGAGGGGCTGAATGGGCCTCCTCCTGTTCCTGTGTAACAGGCTTGAGGGGCTGAATGGGCCTCCTCCTGTTCCTGTGTAACAGGCTCGAGGAGGCTGAATGGGCCTCCTCCTGTTCCTGTGTAACAGGCTCGAGGGGCTGAATGGGCCTCCTCTTGTTCCTGTGTAACAGGCTCGAGGGGCTGAATGGGCCTCCTCCTGTTCCTGTGTAACAGGCTCGAGGAGCTGAATGGGCCTCCTCCTGTTCCTGTGTAACAGGCTCGAGGGGCTGAATGGGCCTCCTCCTGTTCCTGTGTAACAGGCTCGAGGGGCTGAATGGGCCTCCTCCTGTTCCTGTGTAACAGGCTCGAGGGGCTGAATGGGCCTCCTCCTGTTCCTGTGTAACAGGCTCGAGGGGGCTGAATGGGCCTCCTCCTGTTCCTGTGTAACAGGTCCGAGGGGGCTGAATGGGCCTCCTCCTGTTCCTGTGTAACAGGCTCGAGGGGCTGAATGGGCCTCCTCCTCTTCCTGTGTAACAGGTCCGAGGGGGCTGAATGGGCCTCCTCCTGTTCCTGTGTAACAGGCTCGAGGGGGCTGAATGGGGCTCCTCCTGTTCCTGTGTAACAGGCTCGAGGGGGCTGAATGGGTCTCCTCCTGTTCCTGTGTAACAGGCTCGAGGGGCTGAATGGGCCTCCTCCTGTTCCTGTGTAATAGGCTCAAGGGGCTGAATGGGCCTCCTCCTGTTCTCGTGTAACAGGCTCGAGGGGCTGAATGGGCCTCCTCCTGTTCCTGTGTAACAGGTCCGAGGGGGCTGAATGGGCCTCCTCCTGTTCCTGTGTAACAGGCGCGAGGGGCTGAATGGGCCTCCTCCTCTTCCTGTGTAACAGGTCCGAGGGGGCTGAATGGGCCTCCTCCTGTTCCTGTGTAACAGGCTCGAGGGGGCTGAATGGGCCTCCTCCTGTTCCTGTGTAACAGGCTCGAGGGGGCTGAATGGGTCTCCTCCTGTTCCTGTGTAACAGGCTCGAGGGGCTGAATGGGCCTCCTCCTGTTCCTGTGTAACAGGCTCGAGGGGCTGAATGGGCCTCCTCCTGTTCCTGTGTAACGGGCTTGAGGGGCTGAATGGGCCTCCTCCTGTTCCTGTGTAACAGGATCGAGTGGCTGAATGGACCTCCTCCTGCTCCTGTGTAACTGGCTCGAGGGGCTGAATGGGCCTCCTCCTGTTCCTGTGTAACAGGCTCGAGGGGCTGAATGGGCCTCCTCTTGTTCGTGTGTAACAGGCTCGAGGGGCTGAATGGGCCTCCTCCTGTTCCTGTGCAACAAGCTCGAGGGGCTGAATGGGCCTCCTCCTGTTCCTGTGTAACAGGCTCGAGGGGGCTGAATGGGCCTCCTCCTGTTCCTGTGTAACAGGCTCGAGGGGCTGAATGGGCCTCCTCCTGTTCCTGTCTAACAGGCTCGAGGGGGCTGAATGGGCCTCCTCCTGTTCCTGTGTAACAGGCTCGAGGCGCTGAATGGGCCTCCTCCTGTTCCTGTGTAACAGGCTCGAGGGGCTGAATGGGTCTCCTCCTGTTCCTGTGTAACAGGCTCGAGGGGCTGAATGGGCCTCCTCCTGTTCCTGTGTAACAGGCTCGAGAGGCTGAATGGGCCTCCTCCTCTTCCTGTGTAACAGGGTCGAGGGGCTGAATGGGTCTCCTCCTATTCCTGTGTAACAGGCTCGAGGGGCTGAATGGGCCTCCTCCTGTTCCTGTGTAACAGGCTCGAGGGGCTGAATGGGCCTCCTCCTGTTCCTGTCTAACAGGCTCGAGGGGGCTGAATGGGCCTCCTCCTATTCCTGTGTAACAGGCTTGAGGGGCTGAATGGGCCTCCTCCTGTTCCTGTGTAACAGGCTCGAGGAGGCTGAATGGGCCTCCTCCTGTTCCTGTGTAACAGGCTCGAGGGGCTGAATGGGCCTCCTCTTGTTCCTGTGTAACAGGCTCGAGGGGCTGAATGGGCCTCCTCCTGTTCCTGTGTAACAGGCTCGAGGAGCTGAATGGGCCTCCTCCTGTTCCTGTGTAACAGGCTCGAGGGGCTGAATGGGCCTCCTCCTGTTCCTGTGTAACAGGCTCGAGGGGCTGAATGGGCCTCCTCCTGTTCCTGTGTAACAGGCTCGAGGAGGCTGAATGGGCCTCCTCCTGTTCCTGTGTAACAGGCTCGAGGGGCTGAATGGGCCTCCTCCTGTTCCTGTGTAACAGGCTCGAGGGGCTGAATGGGCCTCCTCCTGTTCCTGTGTAACAGGCTCGAGGAGGCTGAATGGGCCTCCTCCTGTTCCTGTGTAACTGGCTCAAGGGGGCTGAACGGGCCTCCTCCTGTTCCTACGGCAACAGGCTGGAGGCCCTGTCTACCCTCTCGGGTGGGTGTTAGAGACCCCTCGGCCGCGACGGGAAGAGCAGCGGGGAGGGGCTTGTCCTCCCCGGTTGTCCAGGGGCCGCGAGGTTCCATCTCAACCCAGCGCCAACGGGGGCTGATTAATCTCCCCGTCGCTCGTGGGGTGTGCAGTCGGGGAAAGAGTTAAACTGACTGACGGATGAAAACTGCGAGGCACTTGGTCTAAGCGTTAAACAAAGCTTTAATCAACTGTTTTACAACATGGAGATCTCGTCGTGGCCTTCACTAGTCCCTGTTAAAGAATGTCCTGCGCAAGCTGGGCCCTGTGCCCGAGTATTTATACTCTCCCTGGACAGCGCCACCCGCAGGCCGCTCAGTATTATTTCATAAATCTTTCTGTCGTGAATGACAAGATTCAGATCCCCGACATCGCTGACTGTTTCACTGAACGGTGTAAGGAAGACGAGGGTGCAACATGAACGACATCCATAAAGAAGCTGTCAAGATAAGCTGACCTTTGAAAGCTGAACAAAAGCAATTAAATGCAGACAGGGTGTCTAGAATTTCAGCTGCCTTCAAGAACTTTATCATCTAGGTCGCAAGCCAAGGTATCTTTTAATCTGCGTTCCGCAGTTTTGAGTCATTTTCTGTCTTTTTCCGAGTGATGGCAGTGACTAGTGGGGGTACCGCAGGGATCGGTGCCCGGACCCCAGCTATTCACAATATATATTAATGATCTAGACGAGGGGACTAGATGTAATATCTCCAGGTTTGCAGACGACACAAAGCTGGGTGGGCGTGTGTGTGAAACTTAGAAACATAGAAGATAGGAGCAGGAGCCGGCCATTCGGCCCCTCGAGCCTGCTCCGCCATTCAATGCGATCATGGCTGATCATCCAAATTCAGTACCCTGTCCCTGCCTTCTCCCCATATCCCTTGATCCCTTTAGCCTCAAGAAATATATCCAACTCCTTCTTGAATATATTTAATGAATTGGCCTCCACTGCCTTCTGTGGTAGAGAATTCCACAGGTTCACCACTCTCTGGGTGAAGAGATTCCTCCTCATCTCAGTCCTAAATGGCTTACCCCTTATCCTTAGACTGTGACCCCTGGTTCTGGACTCCCCCGCCATCGGGAACATCCTTCCTGCATCTAGTCTGTCTAGTCCTGTTAGAATTTTATAAGTTTCAATGAGATCCCCTCTCATTCTTCTAAACTCCAGCGAGTATAAGCCCAATCGACCCAATCTCTCCTCATACGTCATTCCTGCCATCCCAGGTATCAGTCTGGTGAATTTTCGCTGCACTCCCTCCATGGCAAGAACATCCTTCCTCAGATAAGGCGACCAAAACTGCACACAATACTCAAGATGTGGTCTCACCAAGGCCTGTGTGCTGTGAGGAGGATGCCGAGAAACTCCAGTACGATTTGGACAGGTTGGGCGATTGGGCAGAAGCATGGCAGATGCAGTATAATGTGGATAAATGCGAGGTTATCCACTTTGGTGGCAAAAACAGGAAGGCAGATTATTATCTGAACGGCAATAGATTGGGAAAAGGGGAAGTGCAACGAGACCTGGGTGTCCTTGTGCACCAGTCGCTGAAGGTAAGCATGCAGGTGCAGCAGGCGGTTAAGAAGGCAAATGGTATGTTGGCCTTCGTAGCGAGAGGGTTCGAGTACAGGAGCAAGGATGTGTTGCTACAGTTGTACAGGGCCTTGATGAGGCCACACCTTGAGTATTGTGTGCAGTTTTGGTCGCCTTATCTGAGGAAGGATGTTCTTGCCATGGAGGGAGTGCAGCGAAGATTCACCAGGCTGATACCTGGGATGGCAGGAATGACGTATGAGGAGAGATTGGGTCGATTGGGCTTATATTCGCTAGAGTTTAGAAGAATGAGAGGGGATCTCATTGAAACTTATAACATTCTAACAGGACTAGACAGACTAGATGCAGGAAGGATGTTCCCGATGGCGGGGGAGTCCAGAACCAGGGGTCACAGTCTAAGGATAAGGGGTAAGCCATTTAGGACTGAGATGAGGAGGAATCTCTTCACCCAGAGAGTGGTGAACCTGTGGAATTCTCTACCACAGAAGGCAGTGGAGGCCAATTCATTAAATATATTCAAGAAGGAGTTGGATATATTTCTTAAGGCTAAAGATGATCAAGGGATATGGGGAGAAAGCAGGGACAGGGTACTGAATTTGGATGATCAGCCATGATCGCATTGAATGGCGGAGCAGGCTCGAGGGGCCGAATGGCCGACTCCTGCTCCTATCTTCTATGTTTCTATGAGTGAGTGATTGAGGAGGCAGCTTTACATTAAGAGGTGTAACCAATCCGTGAAGGGGCATGCGGGCCAAG
Source organism: Somniosus microcephalus (assembly GCF_052327205.1). Taxonomy (NCBI): domain Eukaryota; kingdom Metazoa; phylum Chordata; class Chondrichthyes; order Squaliformes; family Somniosidae; genus Somniosus; species Somniosus microcephalus. The sequence continues at coordinate 17,784,522 of NW_028225187.1, read as the reverse complement.
ATCCAATCAGGTGGCAGGAATGAATTGTGCACGAGGCCGCCATGCGTATTTTAATCTATAAAAATGTCGTGTTTGCTGTGACAAGTTGGAAAAGTCTGGCTAAAGACAGAGCAGACTGTGTCCCCACCGGGGTAATCAAGACGACATCACTATCGACCCGAAAACTTTGTGTCGAGTGTTGGTTTATAATACTCCACAACAGGTACGTCGGTGGGGGGGAAACCAGTCTCGCTGCGGGGAAAAATGGCCGCCCCCATTTCATAGAAACATAGAAGATCGGAGCAGGAGTCGGCCATTCGGCCCCTTGAGCCCGCTCCGCCATTCACCAAGATCATGGCTGATCATCCAAATTCAGTACCCTGTCCCTGCCTTCTCCCCATATCCCTTGATCCCTTTAGCCTTAAGAAATATATCTAACTCCTTCTTGAATATATTTAATGAATTAGCCTCCACTGCCTTCTGTGGTAGTGAATTCCACAGGTTCACCACTCTCTGGGTGAAGAAATTCCTCCTCATCTCTGTCCTAAGTAGCTTACCCCTTATCTTTAGACTGTGACCCCTGGTTCTGGACTCGCCCACCATCGGGAACATCCTTCCTGCGTCTAGTCTGTCTAGTCCTGTTAGAATTTTATAAGTTTCAATGAGATCCCCTCTCATTCTTCTAAACTCCAGTGAGTATAAACCCAATCGACCCAATCTCTCCTCATACGTCATTCCTGCCATCCCAGGTATCAGTCTGGTGAATCTTCGCTGCACTCCTTCCATGGCAAGAACATCCTTCCTCAGATAAGGTGACCAAAACTGCACACAATACTCAAGGTGTGGTCTCACCAAGGCCCTGTACAACTGCAGCAAGACATCCTTGTTCCTGTACTCAAACCCTCTTGCTACGAAGGCCAACATACCATTTGCCTTCTTAACCGCCTGCTGCACCTGCATGCTTACCTTCAGTGACTGGTGCACAAGGACACCCAGGTCTCGTTGCACTTCCCCTTCTCCCAATCTATTGCCGTTCAGATAATAATCTGCCTTCCTGTTTTTGCCACCAAAGTGGATAACCTCACATTTATCCACGTTATACTGCATCTGCCATGTTTCTGCCCAATCGCCCAACCTGTCCAAATCATACTGGAGTTTCTCGGCATCCTCCTCACAGCACACACGCCCACCCAGCTTTGTGTCGTCTGCAAACTTGGAGATATTACATCTAGTTCCCTCGTCTAGATCATTAATATATATTGTGAATAGCTGGGGTCCAAGGACCGATCCCTGCGGTACCCCACTAGTCACTGCCTGCCACTCGGAAAAAGACCCGTTTATTCCAACTCTTTGCTGAGTTGTGAGGGGGATTCGGGAATAATCGTCGGGTGAATGCGAAGAGAGGCTGAAGGAAATCCAGTGGGTCTTCAGCGCGGCCATCTATGCCATCCTGCCAGCCAATGAGGTGTTCAGGTGCAGTCGGGCACCGGCCTGGTCAGGTTGGGTCGTTGCGGCCTGCTTATCCTTTTCCGGTTGAGCGCTCCGGACTTCGGGCGATGGCGACGGCGAGGGCGAGGGTGTCGGAGTGGGCGCGGCGCTCGTCTCCTCGCAGCCCCCCCTCTGCTGGCCCCGCTGGAGCCTCCTCAGCCGGCGTGCCCACTCGGCCCTCCAGGGCAGGGCCGCGCCGCCCCTGCCGGACTCCAGCCGGCGCTCCCACTGGCCCGGGGCTCCCGCCGGCGCTGGCGCTGGGCCCCCCAGCAGCAGGTAGGACCCGCCCGCCCTCAGGCGCGGGCAGCCGCAGTCCAGGTCCCGGGTAGGCACCCACAGGGGCCACCGCCCCCGACCGATCGGCCTCGCCGCCCGCTTGAAGACGGCGCCCACCGTGACGTTGAACCTCCACCAGTCGTCGACTTTGTCCGAACTGGCCACTCGGATCTGGATCACTGGCAGGAGGAAGCAGAGAGAGAGTTGGTCAAAATTGAGAAGAAGTGATCACTGCATCGCTTTGCCCCCAATCATCAGCAAAGTGATGGAAGGTGTCGTCGACAGTGCTATCAAGCGGCACTTACTCAGCAATAACCTGCTAACTGACGCCCAGTTTGGGTTCCGCCAGGGCCACTCAGCTCCTGACCTCATTACAGCCTTGGTCCAAACATGGACAAAAGAGCTGAACTCAAGAGGTGAGGTGAGAGTGACTGCCCTTGACATCAAGGCAGCATTTGATCGAGTGTGGCATCAAGGAGCCCTAGCAAAACTGAAGTCAATGGGAATCAAGGGGAAAACTCTCCATTGGTTGGAATCATACCTAGCACAAAGGAAGTTGGCTGTGGTTGTTGGAGGTCATTCATCTCAATCACATGACATCACTGCAGGAGTTCCCCAGGGCAGTGTCCTAGGCCCAACCATCTTCAGCTGTTTCATCAATGACCTTCCCTCCATCAGAAGGTCAGAAGTGGGGATGTTCGCTGATGATTGCACACTGTTCAGCACCATTCGAGACTCGTCAGATACTGACGCAGTCCGTGTCCATATGCAGCAAGACCTGGACAACATTCAGACTTGGGCTGACAAGTGGCAAGTAACATTCGCACCACACAAGTGCCAGGCAATGACCATCTCCAACAAGCGAGACTCTAACCATCTCCCCTTGACATTCAATGGCATTACCATCGCTGAATCCCCCACTATCAACATCCTGGGGGGTTACCATTGATCAGAAACTGAACTGGACCAGCCATATAAATACTGTGGCTACAAGAGCAGGCCAGAGGCTGGGAATTCTGCGGCGAGTGTCTCACCTCCTGACTCCCCAAAGCCTTTCCACAAGGCACAAGTCAGGAGTGTGATGGAATACTCTCCACTTGCCTGGATGAGTGCAGCTCCAACAACACTCAAGAAGCTCGACACCATTCAGGATAAAGCAGCCCCGCTTGATTGGCACCTCATCCACCACCTTCAACATTCACTCCCTCCACCACCGGCGCACTGTGGCTGCAGTGTGGACCATCTACAAGATGCACTGCAGCAACTCACCAAGGCTCCTTCAACAGCACCTTCCAAACCCGCGACCTCTACCACTTAGAAGGACAAGGGCAGCAGACGCACGGGAACATCACCACCTACAAGTTCCCCTCCAAGCCACACACCATCCTGACTTGGACCTGTATCGCCGTTCCTTCACTGTCGCTGGGCCAAAATCCTGGAACTCCCTCCCTAACAGCATTGTGGGTGTACCTACACCATATGGACTGCAGCGGTTCAAGAAGGTGGCTCACCACCATCATCTCAAGGGCAATTAGGGATGGGCACTAAATGCAGGCCTAGCCAGCCAGCGATGCCCACATCCCATCAATGAATTAAAAAAAAAACTCCTCCATCCTTTATTGCAAGGGGGTTGGAGTATAAGAGTGAGGAAGTCTTGCTCCAATTGTACAGGGCCTTGGTGAGACCACACCTGGAGAACTGGGCACAGTTCTGGTCTCCGTATCTAAGGAAGGAGATACTTGCCTTGGAGGCGGTGCAACGAAGGTTCACTAGATTGATTCCTGGGATGAGAGGGCTGTCCTATGAGGAGAGATTGAGTAGATTGGGCCGATACTTTCTGGAGTTTAGGAGAATGAGAGGTGATCTCATTGAAACATACAAGATTCTGAGGGGGATTGACAGGGTAGATGCTGAGAGGCTGTTTCCCCCTGGGCTGGAGAGTCTCGAACCAGGGGTCACAGTCTCAGGATAAGGGGTCGGCCATTGAGGACTGAGATGAGGAGGAATTTCTTCACTCAGAGGGCGGTGAATCTTTGGAATTCTCTGCCCCAGAAGGCTGTGGAGGCTCAGTCGTTGAGTATATTCAAGGCTGCGATCGATAGATGTTTGCACTCGAGGGGAATCGAGGGATATGGGGATCGGGCGGAGAAAGTGGAGTTGAGGTCGATGATCAGCCGTGATCTTATCGAATGGCGGAGCAGGCTCGAGGGGCCAAACGGCCGACTCCTGCTCCTAGTTCTGATGTTCTTATCCCCTCCCGTCTCTTTGCCCCCTCGCTGGCGGGAGGGGGGTCACGGGTCTCCACATGGGCGCTGACCCCTCGCTGGGGGGACGGGACCCTCCCGTATCTCACCCCAAAGGGGCCCGGTTCTCCGTGTGCGATCCCTGGAAAGGGGAAAGTCGACCGAGGGAGGAGGCACCAAAGCGCGAGCCTATCTCCATTCGAACTCCGCCACTCCCCACACCCAACCGAACACACTCACACGCGCACACTCACAGACCCCGAAGCCCCAGCGGCCACAGAGGCCCAAGTGGGCCACATTCCAGACTCCAGGATAACAGCAGGGTCGAGGGTCATTCCAGGACCTCGAAGGTCAGAGGTCAGGCAGCAAGGTGCTCACCATAGTCCTTCCTGCAGTATTCCTTCAGATCCATCCGGAAACTTCCGCTGGAGGGCGTGCAGTGCGACTCACAGCCTGTTCCTGAGAAAATCCACAACAAGTGAGGTTACCTCATTACTGTCCCATCAAACACTCCCAGGGCAGGTACAGCATGGGTTAGATACAGAGTAAAGCTCCTCTACAATGTCCCATCTAACACTCCCAGGGCAGGTACATCACAGGGTTAGATACAGAGTAAAGCTCCCTCTACACTGCCCCATCAAACACTCCCAGGGCAGGTACAGCACGGGGTTAGATACAGAGTAAAGCTCCCTCTACACTGTCCCATCAAACACTCCCAGGGCAGGTACAGCACGGGTTAGATACAGAGTAAAGCTCCCTCTACACTGCCCCATCAAACACTCCCAGGGCAGGTACAGCATGGGTTAGATACAGAGTAAAGCTCCCTCTACACTGTCCCCATCAAACACTCCCAGGGCAGATACAGCATGGGTTAGATACAGAGTAAAGCTCCCTCTACACTGTCCCATCAAACACTCCCAGGGCAGGTACAGCACGGGGTTAGATATAGAGTAAAGCTCCCTCTACACTGTCCCATCAAACACTCCTAGGGCAGGTACAGCACAGGGTTAGATACAGAGTAAAGCTCCCTCTACACTGTCCTGTCAAACACTCCCAGGGCATGTACAGCACGGGGTTAGATACAGTGTAAAGCTCCCTCTACACTGTCCCATCAAACACTCCCAGGGCAGGTACAGCACGGGTTAGATACAGAGTAAATCTCCCTCTACACTGTCCCATCAAACACTCCCAGGGCAGGTACAGCATGGGTTAGATACAGAGTAAAGCTCCCTCTACACTGTCCCATCAAACACTCCCAGGGCAGGTACAGCACGGGTTAGATACAGAGTAAAGCTCCCTCTACACTGTCCCTGTAGTGTATGTAACGTTCCACCTTTAAGAGAACTATTTTAAGGGTTGCACTACTTTATCTTGGCTACTGTATACTGTAATACTGGTGGTGACCACACCGGTATATAAGTGCTGTGTAAGGATTTATTGGGCAGATTCGCCCTGACCTTCGAATAGTAAAGTCCTGTTAAATTTACTCTTGTAGTCTGTGTATTAATTCACCATATAACCCACAGACTTTACAGTGGCGACAAGTTCGATCTTACCCTGCGGCAGCGATACATCCGAAGCAGTTAACGAGCGTCGAGAGGAGGCACCCGCCCTCGTCATTCTGCTGAGAGAAGACTCGAGTCTGCAGAGCAAGGAAGAAGGAAGAATTCAGACATGAAGCCTTCCATCAGCAACAGGCAGTGATCGTCCCTTCTGCCACGGTGGTGAGTGAGCCGATCAGCCACGAGAAGCAAGTCGGCCACGTTGACTGTGAGTAGGGGGAAAATAAATGAAAAGAACGGAGGAAGGGCGGTGAACTCGACCACGGTCGGGGGGGAAAGGAGCCGGACAGAAGTCGGGCCCAGAGGCAATGAGACTGGGGCAGCGTGGGGCACGGAAGCCACGGTGCAAGCGGGAACGCAGCCGGTGTGAGAGACCGGGCTACCAGCGGGAACGCAGCCGGTGTGAGAGACCGGGCTACAAGCGGGCTGGGAGACGCAACAGCGTCGTGAGACAGCTCGACCGCGACCGGCGAAAGGCCGGGCAGCTACCGAGGCCGCGAGGCGCTGCGACCGGGATCGTAAGGCGCGGGAAGAAATAAAAATAAGAAACCGCGGCGAACTCAGCCGCAGCCGGGGGAGGAAAGGACCGGACTGCGAGAGGGCTGGGAGGCGCGATTGGAAGCCGCTGAGGGAGAGACAGAGCCCGAGCGAGCGGGAGAGACAGAGCCGAGCGAGGGAGACCGAGGAGATTCAGCCAGCGGCTGGAACTGTTCGCCGTCAACGGGTTGTCCCCAGCACCGGTTGCCCTGCCGAGAAAAGGGAACAAAGAACGCACTGAAGCCGGCGCGCAGGCTGCGAACCCCGAAAGCCAGCGGTCGTCGCCCGAGGGAAAAGCTTACCCCTCCCGCCAGTAGGCGGAGAAGAAGACAGGAGTGGGAAACCGCCATTTTGAAAGTGGGCGGGGAAGAAGACAAGCGCGGGAAACCGCCATTTTTGGAAAAAAAAAGTTAAAGAAAAATTTCGTTGTTGTTTCTCAGGAAGATTGTGAAGATGCCTAAGCGTGGCAACATCAACGAATTCGATTCTGATGTGGAAGATTGGACCACGTATGTAGAACGCATCGAGATATATTGTAAGGTCAATAAGATAGCAAATTATGATAAAGCTCTAACCTTACTAAACTCAATGGGTGCGAAGACATACGGGTTATTGAAGCATCTCCTATCACCAGCTAAACCGGCGGATCAGTCTTTCGCTAATATTGTTGCTGTCCTGAAGGATCATGTGAACCCCACACCGCTGATGTTAGCGGAACGAGCTAAATTTTACGGGAGAACGCAACTAAAGGAGGAAAGCAACGTGGAGTACCTGGTTGAACTGCGTAGGCTAGCAAAATACTGTCAGTTTGGGGTAAATCTGACAGAGGCACTGAGAGACAAGTTCGTGTGCGGGATGTCGAAGGAAGGAACACAAAAGCGACTGCTCGAAGAGAACGATCTTACACTTGATAAGGCTGTCCTTATTGCAGCATTGCACGAAGCCGCAGCGAGAGGCACGGCGGAAATGCAGCTGAAGACAGCGGTACTCAGTGTGGATCAAATGACTTCAGATACAACTAAATGTTACCGTTGTGGGAAGACAACACACGACCAGAACCAATGCTGGTTTAAAAACCAGGAATGTAGAAAATGTGGCAAACTTGGTCACATAGCTAAAGTATGCCGGTCAGGAAAGAAGACCAGCAACAATAAGTCACCGCAGAAGAAGTACAGAAAGGTGCATAAGGTGACTGTGAAGAGTCCAGATGAACTGAATTCGGATTCAGACCCCAACAGCAAGGAACTGGGTAGTCTGAGGATTCACAATGTGAGTAAAGAAGCTGACCGACAAACTATCTGGGTCACACTGCAGATTGCAAAAGTCCAAGTGAAGATGGAAGCGGACACCGGATCGGCATTGACGGTCATGAATAAACAAGATTACAAAAAGTTATTCAAACATATTCCCCTACGGGATACGGAGATAGTATTGCAGACATACACGGGGCATAAAGTATACCCCATCGGAAAGATAAAAGTCAAGGTGAGACACAAGGGCAAAGATCACCAAGGAATGGACTTATATGTACTACCCGAGGGAGGTCCACCACTTCTGGGACGGGAGTGGATCAGGAAAATAAAGATAGACTGGCACTCACTAAACACAATGACGGTAGATTTCGGAAAGAAAGATGTCAAACCTGAACGGTTGTCCAGAATATTGGACGAGGCTAAAGAGGTATTCCAGCAGGGACTGGGAACACTGAGAGGAATTAAGGCAAAAATCAAGATTGCAGAACATGCAAGCCCAAAATTTTTCAAAGCCAGATCGGTACCTTACGCGATACGACCTGCTGTGGAGGCAGAACTGGAAGAGCTTGAACGTGCAGGGGTACTGTCGAAGGTGGACTGGAGTGAGTGGGCCACGCCCATTGTTCCCGTCATGAAGTCTTCATCAAGTAACAAGCCAGGGGGACCGGGGAAGGTCCGCATCTGCGGAGACTTCAAGATCACAGTTAATCCGGTGCTTCACACGGTACAATACCCACTTCCGCGGATTGAGGATATCTTTGCTTCATTGTCTGGCGGGAAACACTTCACCAAGATAGACCTGGCACAAGCATATTTACAGATGGAGGTCGAGGAAGAGTCACGCCAGTATCTCACAATCAACACACACAGAGGCTTGTATCGTTATAATAGACTGGTTTTTGGAGTAGCTTCGGCTCCAGCAATTTGGCAGAGGGCCATGGAGCAGGTCTTACAGGGTATTCCAAGCACTCAGTGTTACTTGGACGATATCCTGATTACGGGAGAAGACGAGGAGGAACACCTCACAAATTTGAAACTGGTGCTCACCAGGTTGAAGGAATATGGCCTTCGAGTTAATCGCCAGAAATGTGAGTTCTTCCAGAAACGGATCTCGTACTGCGGTCATGTCATTGACCAAGAGGGGCTGCACAAGTCACCTGACAAGATCGAAGCGGTCATGAAGGCCCCCGCTCCGGAAAACGTATCACAGTTGAGGTCGTTTCTGGGGTTGATTAATTATTACCATAAGTTTCTGCCAAATCTATCCACGGTGCTGCATCCGCTGAATGCTCTGTTGCGGAAAGAAGTACCATGGAAGTGGAGCGAGGACTGTAAGAAGGCCTTTCGCAGAAGCAAGGCGTTGATTACCTCTGAGGAAGTGTTGGCTCACTTCAACCCAACGCTACCTCTTCGTCTAGCTTGTGATGCTTCCCCTTATGGTATTGGAGCTGTACTCTCACACAAGTTACCAAATGGCTCGGAAAGGCCAGTCGCATTTGCGTCCCGATCATTGACCTCCGCTGAGCGAAATTATGCTCAGATAGATAGGGAGGCTCTCAGCCTTGTGTGGGGAGTAAAGAAATTCAATCATTACCTGCAGGGCAAGAAGTTTACATTGCTGACAGACCACCAGCCGTTGGTGTCCATATTCAACCCTAACAAGGCCGTTTCCACTATGACAGCACAAAGGCTACAGAGGTGGTCCGTTCTACTAGGGGCACACCAATATGACATCGAATACAAAAGGTCCAAACAGCATGGAAATGCTGATGGGTTATCGCGCCTACCGTTGCCAGTGGAAGAAGAGGCGACCACAGTGGACCCAGTGGAGATGTTCCACTCAACCATAATGGAATGTCTACCAGTAACAAATTCCATGATCGAAAAGGAAACAAGAAATGACCCGACTCTCTCACGAGTCTACGATTTAACGGTGGAGGGATGGCCAGTACATGGCGAACCAATGCTGCCAGCATTTTCGCACAGAAGAGAACAGCTGTCAGTGTGCCGAGGAACCTTGATGTGTGGATCTAGAGTGGTGATTCCACCCAAACTCCAGCAGAAAGTACTAAAGGAGCTTCACGAGGGGCATCTGGGTGGAGTGAAAATGAAGAACCTAGCCAGAGCGTTTGTGTGGTGGCCAGGTATTGATGGAGACATCGAAGAAATAACCAAGAGCTGTCTAGGATGCCAGAAGGTCCAAAACGCGCCACCACAAGCTCCTCTGCATCCATGGGAGTGGCCCTCATCTCCATGGCAAAGGGTACATATCGACTTTGCTGGTCCATTTATGGACTCAATGTTTTTAATCGCGGTGGATGCGCACTCCAAGTGGCCGGAGGTAATAAAAATGTCCTCCACCACCACGGAAAAAACCATCACAGTATTAAGGACCATATTTGCCAGGAATGGGCTGCCGGAACAGATCTGTTCTGATAATGGACCGCAATTTGTGTCCGAAGAATTCAGGAAGTTCTTAAAAAGCAATGGGGTCAAGCACTATACGTCCGCCCCATACCATCCCGCCACCAATGGATTAGCTGAAAGGTTTGTCCAGACCTTCAAGAAGGCCATAAAGGCCATGGGTAATGAAGACATAAATCTACAACATAAGGTAGATAACTTCTTGTTGGCATACAGGAATGCAACACATGCGGTCACAAACCAAACTCCCACCATGATGTTTTTCAATAGAAGAATAAGATGCCGGCTGGATTTGATTAAGCCAAACGTCAGAAGGGACGTAGAGAACCGGCAATTTCAAGGCATGAATGAAAGGCCAACTAGATCCTTTCAGATAGGTCAACAAGTTTTGGCCCGGGACTACCGTACCGAGAAATGGCAGCCGGGAACTATTGGAAAAAGGCTAGGACTGTTGATGTATACCGTGGACATTGGTGAAAGCATAATAAGGCGCCATGTTGACCAGATCATAGAATCATCCACAAAGGCCCAACCTACTCCACAACTCTATACGTCTAATGTTGAAGCAGAGATACCCAGAGCATCTACCTCCGATCCGGTAATACTGGAATCCGATGAACCTGAAACGGTCCTTCAAGCCGAATCGACCTTGCCAGAAGAACCTACTACACCACCGAAAACGACTACACCACCGAGGCGTTATCCGGACAGAGTCCGGAAGCCTCCAGAGAGACTGAATCTGTGAACTGTTTCACATAAAGTTATATATATGTTAAGATGTTATATTAATGGGAATATGTATATATTAACCTAAAAAGGGAGGATTGTAGTGTATGTAACGTTCCACCTTTAAGAGAACTATTTTAAGGGTTGCACTACTTTATCTTGGCTACTGCATACTGTAATACCGGTGGTGACCACACCGGTATATAAGTGCTGTGTAAGGATTTATTGGGCAGATTCGCCCTGACCTTCGAATAGTAAAGTCCTGTTAAAGTTACTCTTGTAGTCTGTGTATTAATTCACCATATAACCCACAGACTTTACAGTCCCCATCAAACACTCCCAGGGCAGGTACAGCACGGGTTAGATACAGAGTAAAGCTCCCTCTACGCTGTCCCATCAAACACTGCCAGGGCAGGTACAGCACGGGGTTAGATACAGGGTAAAGCTCCCTCTACGCTGTCCCATCAAACACTGCCAGGGCAGGTACAGCACGGGGTTAGATACAGAGTAAAGCTCCCTCTCCACTGTCCCATCAAACACTCCCAGGGCAGGTACAGCACAGGGTTAGATACAGAGTAAAGCTCCCTCTACACTATCCCATCAAACACTCCCAGGGCAGGTACCTGGACTACACTCCCTCCCACCCCGCTACTCCCACAGCTACCTGGACTACACTCCCTCCCACCCCGCTACTCCCACAGCTACCTGGACTACACTTCCTCCCACCCCGCTACTCCCACAGCTACCTGGACTACACTCCCTCCCACCCCGCTTCCTGTAAGGACTCTATTCCATTCTCCCAGTTTCTCCGCCTCCGCCGTATCTGCTCCGACGATGCCACCTTCCACACCAGTGCTTCAGACATGTCGTCCTTTTTCCGCAACCGAGGATTCCCCTCTACCGTGGTTGACACGGCCCTCGACCGTGTCAGTTCTATCTCCCGCACCTCTGCTCTCACCCCTGCCCCTCCCTCCCGGAACCACGATAGGGTTCCCCTTGTCCTCACCTTTCACCCCACCAGCCTCCACATTCAACGGATCATCCTCCGGCATTTCCGCTACCTCCAAAGTGATCCCACCACCAAACGTATCTTCCCCTCCCCTCCCCTTTCAGCATTCCGCAGGGACCGCTCTCTCCGAGACACCCTAGTCCACTCCTCTATCACCCCAAACAGCCCTTCCCCTTCGCCTGGCACCTTCCCGTGCAAGCGGAGGAGATGTAACACCTGCCCCTATACCTCCCCCCTCCCCACTGTCCAGGGCCCCAAACACCCCTTCCAGGTGAAACAGCGATTTACTTGTACTTCTCGCAATCTAGTATACTGTATTCGCTGCTCACGATGCGGTCTCCTCTACACTGGGGAGACCAAACGCAGATTGGGTGACCGCTTTGCGGAACACCTCCGTTCAGTCCATAAGGGTGACCCCGAGCTTCCGGTCGCCTGTCATTTTAATTCACCGCTCCATTCCCACTCGGACCTCACCGTCCTCGGCCTCTTGTATTGTTCCACGGAAGCTCAACGTAAACTCGAGGAACAGCACCTCATCTTCCGATTAGGCACTCTGCAGCCTTCCGGACTCAATATCGAGTTCAACAATTTCAGATCATAAGCTCGGCCCCCATTTCATTTTCTCTTGTAATTGTTCCACTCCTTTCCCCCCCCCCCCCCCTTTCCTTTTGTTTCTCTCTCACACCTGGCAGCTATCTTTTGCCCTGCCAGTACACTTTACACCTAATCCCAGCCTATTACCATCTCGTCTAGCTTCTAATCTCTTTTACTTCTTTTGTTTCTTTTATTCTTTTGTCCGATCGCAGCCCTGCCTCTGATCTAGTTTCTTTTCTTTTCAGTTTTGAAGAAGGGTCCAACCCGAAACGTCAACTCAAATTTCTCTCCACGGATGTTGCCTGACCTGCTGAGTTTTTCCAGCATTTTCTGTTGTTATTTCGGATTTCCAACATCTGCAGTATTTTGCTATCGTACAGGTACAGCACGGGTTAGATACAGAGTACATCTCCCTCTACACTGTCCCATCAAACACTCCCAGGGCAGGTACAGCACGGGGTTAGATACAGAGTAAAGCTCCCCCTACACTGTCCCATCAAACACTCCCAGGACAGGTACAGCATGGGGTTAGATACAGAGTAAAGCTCCCCCTACACTGTCCCATCAAACACTCCCAGGACAGGTACAGCATGGGGTTAGATACAGAGTAAAGCTCCCCCTACACTGTCCCATCAAACACTCCCAGGGCAGGTACAGCATGGGGTTAGATACAGAGTAAAGCTCCCTCTACACTGTCCCATCAAACACTCCCAGGGCAGATACAGCACGGGGTTAGATACAGAGTAAAGCTCCCTCTCCACTGTCCCATCAAACACTCCCAGGGCAGGTACAACACGGGTTAGATACAGAGTAAAGCTCCCTCTACACTGTCCCATCAAACACTCCCCGGGCAGGTACAGCACGGGTTAGATACAGAGTAAAGCTCCCTCTACACTGTCCCATCAAACACTCCCAGGGCAGGTACAGCACGGGTTAGATACAGAGTAAAGCTCCCTCTACACTGTCCCATCAAACACTCCCAGGTCAGGTACAGCACGGGGTTAGATACAGAGTAAAGCTCCCTCTACACTGTCCCGTCAAACACTCCCAGGGCAGGTACAGCACGGGGTTAGATACAGAGTAAAGCTCCCTCTACACTGTCCCGAGCAAACACACCCAGGGCAGGTACAGCACGGGTTAGATACAGAGTAAAGCTCCCCCTACACTGTCCCATCAAACACTCCCAGGGCAGGTACAGCATGGGTTAGATACAGAGTAAAGCTCCCTCTACACTGTCCCATCAAACACTCCCAGGGCAGGCACAGCACGGGGTTAGATACAGAGTAAAGCTCCCTCTCCACTGTCCCATCAAACACTCCCAGGGCAGGTACAGCACGGGTTAGATACAGAGTAAAGCTCCCTCTACACTGTCCCATCAAACACTCCCAGGGCAGGTACAGCATGGGTTAGATACAGAGTAAAGCTCCCTCTACACTGTCCCATCAAACACTCCCAGGGCAGGCACAGCACGGGGTTAGATACAGAGTAAAGCTCCCTCTCCACTGTCCCATCAAACACTCCCAGGGCAGGTACAGCACGGGTTAGATACAGAGTAAAGCTCCCTCTACACTGTCCCATCAAACACTCCCAGGGCAGGTACAGCACGGGGTTAGATACAGAGTAAAGCTCCCTCTACACTGTCCCATCAAACACTCCCAGGGCAGGTACAGCACGAGTTAGATACAGAGTAAAGCTCCCTCTACACTGTCCCATCAAACACTCCCAGGGCAGGTACAGCATGGGTTAGATACAGAGTAAAGCTCCCTCTACACTGTCCCATCAAACACTCCCAGGGCAGGTACAGCACAGGATTAGATACAGAGTAAAGCTCACTCTACACTGTCCCATCAAACACTCCCAGGGCAGGTACAGCACGGGTTAGATACAGAGTATAGCTCCCTCTACACTGTCCCGAGCAAACACTCCCAGGGCAGGTACAGCACGGGTTAGATACAGAGTAAAGCTCCCTCTACACTGTCCCATCAAACACTCCCAGGGCAGGTACAGCACGGGTTAGATACAGAGTAAAGCTCCCTCTCCACTGTCCCATCAAACACTCCCAGGGCATGTACAGCACGGGTTAGATACAGAGTTAATGTGTTGACTCTTGTCTATTACCTGTTATGGATGAGGTGCTGTTCAGTGGCGTCATTGATGTCACCTCTGGTATTCCTGGAAATAAAATAATATATCTGTGTCAAATTCCCCACCTCCTTTGGAATGCAATGTTGGTGATCAGAGATTGCACTGAACTCTCCTTACTTAGCTAGCAGAAGCAGTTTGGATTAGCAATGCTCTCTCAACTGTATCTGGGAAGTTAGGAACAGGAGGAGGCCCATTCAGCCCCTCGAGCCTGTTACACAGGAACAGGAGGAGGCCCATTCAGCCCCCTCGAGCCTGTTACACAGGAACAGGAGGAGACCCATTCAGCCCCCTCGAGCCTGTTACACAGGAACAGGAGGAGGCCCATTCAGCCCCCTCGAGCCTGTTACACAGGAACAGGAGGAGGCCCATTCAGCCCCTCGAGCCTGTTACACAGGAACAGGAGGAGGCCCATTCAGCCCCCTCGAGCCTGTTACACAGGAACAGGAGGGGGCCCATTCAGCCCCCTCGAGCCTGTTACACAGGAACAGGAGGAGGCCCATTCAGCCCCTCGAGCCTGTTACACAGGAACAGGAGGAGGCCCATTCAGCCCCCTCGAGCCTGTTACACAGGAACAGGAGGAGGCCCGTTCAGCCCCTCGAGCCTGTTACACAGGAACAGGAGGAGGCCCATTCAGCCCCCTCGAGTCTGTTACACAGGAACAGGAGGAGGCCCATTCAGCCCATCGAGCCTGTTACACAGGAACAGCAAGCAATAAGGAAGGGAAATGGCATGTTGGCCTTTATTGCAAGGGGGTTGGAGTGTAAGAGTGAGGAAGTCTTGCTCCAATTGTACAGGGCCTTGGTGAGACCACACCTGGAGTACTGGGCACAGTTCTGGTCTCCTTGTCTAAGGAAGGATATACTTGCCTTGGAGGCGGTGCAACGAAGGTTCACTAGACTGATTCCTGGGATGAGAGGGCTGTCCTATGACAAGAGATTGAGTAGATTGGGCCGATACTCTCTGGAGTTTAGAAGAATGAGAGGTGATCTCATTGAAACACACAAGATTCTGAGGGGGATTGACAGGGTAGATGCTGAGAGGCTGTTTCCCCCCTGGGCTGGAGAGTCTCGAACCAGGGGTCACAGTCTCAGGATAAGGGGTCGGCCATTGAGGACTGAGATGAGGAGGAATTTCTTCACTCAGAGGGCGGTGAATCTTTGGAATTCTCTGCCCCAGAGGGCTGTGGAGGCTCAGTCGTTGAGTATATTCAAGGCCGAGCTCGAGAGATTTTTGGACTCTCGGGGAATCGAGGGATATGGGGATCGGGCGGGGAAAGTGGAGTTGAGGTCGAAGATCAGCCATGATCTTATTGAATGGCGGAGCAGGCTCGAGGGGCCGAATGGCCGACTCCTGCTCCGAATTCTGATGTTCCCTCCCTCCCTCCTTTCACTCTCTTCCTCTCTCTCCCTTCCTCTCCTCCGTCCACCCTCCCTCTCCCCTTTTCCCCCCTTCTCTTCTCTTCCCTTGCTTCCTGCCGCTATTTCGTGAGGTTGGGTGTCAGGGTAGAGAAAGGCAGCACGAGGCTTACGTGTGCAGGGGAACAGGACGAGCTGGCTCTGCTGATAGCCAGAGGCGCACCGCTGGCACTTCAAGCCACCCACGCCGGTCTTGCACGGGCACTGCCCTGTGGTGCGATGGCAGACCGGGTTCAACGCGCCCACTCGGTGACACTGGCAGGCTGAATGGAAGAGACAAGGAGATAGAGAAAGGTCAGTTAGCCAGCAAACACTCCCAGGGCAGGTACAGCACGTGTTAGATACAGAGTAAAGCTCCCTCTACACTGTCCCATCAAACACTCCCAGGGCAGGTACAGCACGGGGTTAGATACAGAGTAAAGCTCACTCTACACTCTCCCATCAAACACTCCCAGGGCAGGTACAGCACGGGTTAGATACAGAGTAAAGCTCCCTCTACACTGTCCCATCAAACACTCCCAGGGCAGGTACAGCACGGGTTAGATACAGAGTAAAGCTCCCTCTACACTGTCCCATCAAACACTCCCAGGGCAGGTACAGCACGGGGTTAGATACAGAGTAAAGCTCCCTCCACACTGTCCCAGCAAACACTCCCAGGGCAGGTACAGCATGGGTTAGATACAGAGTAAAGCTCCCTCTACACTGTCCCATCAAACACTCCCTGGGCAGGTACAGCAGGGGTTTAGATACAGAGTAAAGCTCCCTCTACAGTGTCCCAACAAACACTCCCAGGGCAGGTACAGCATGGGTTAGATACAGAGTAAAGCTCCCTCTACACTGTCCCATCTAACACTCTCAGGGCAGGTACATCAAGGGGTTAGATACAGAGTAAAGCTCCCTCTACACTGTCCCATCTAACACTCTCAGGGCAGGTACATCAAGGGGTTAGATACAGAGTAAAGCTCCCTCTACACTGTCCCATCAAACACTCCCAGGGCAGGTACAGCACGGGGTTAGATACAGAGTAAAGCTCCCTCTACACTGTCCCATCAAACACTCCCATGGCAGGTACAGCATGGGTTAGATACAGAGTAAAGCTCCTTCTACACTGTCCCATCTAACACTCTCAGGGCAGGTACATCAAGGGGTTAGATACAGAGTAAAGCTCCCTCTACACTGTCCCATCAAACACTCCCAGGGTAGGTACAGCACGGGGTTAGACACAGAGTAAAGCTCCCTCTACACTGTCCCATCAAACACTCCCAGGGCAGGTACAGCACGGGTTAGATACAGAGTAAAGCTCTCTCTACACTGTCCCATCAAACACTCCCAGGGCAGGTACAGCACGGGTTAGATACAGAGTAAAGCTCCCTCTACACTGCCCCATGACTGTCCAATTCTATGACCCCTTGAACCCTCCACCAGAAATCCATCTGTCCCCCCAATACTCGCTCTCACGTACGTCTGCAGGCCTTCCTGTGTGTGAGGGGCTTCCTCAGGTCCCTGGTGTAGCCCACCGCGCAGTGGTGGCAATGGCGGCCGTCTGTCTTGTGCCGGCACCTCAGGCAGACCCCTCCGCTCCTGCGGCCTGAGGACTCGTAGAGTTCCCGACTGAAGCGGCAACGGGTCGAGTGGCGGTTACAGTCGCAAACTGCGCCAGCGCCCGGGGAAACAGAGAAGAAGAAGAAACACGCAAGTGACTCCGTTTAAACCTCAGCCTCGGCGGTGATGTTACACACTGGCTATTCGACCACGTGAGCCACGCACCATTCTAGCAGCAGGGGCCAAGTCTAGACCAATCATAGCACGCCTTCCGTTGGCCGGGCAGCACAACAGCACGGAGTCGGCTAGCACGGATCTAGTGCCTTTATGGAGTGTGATAAGCTCCTGTTTATTCAGCAGGGTAAGGATCGCTCACTGTGTAACTGTGCAGAGTCACTGTTTATTCAGGGTAAGGGTCACTCACTGTAACTGTACAGAGTCACTGTTTATTCAGGGTAAGGGTCACTCACTGTAACTGTGCAGAGTCGCTGTTTATTCAGGGTAAGGGTCACTCACTGTAACTGTGCAGAGTCGCTGTTTATTCAGGGTAAGGGTCACTCACTGTGTAACTGTACAGAGTCACTGTTTATTCAGGGTAAGGGTCACTCACTGTGTAACTGTACAGAGTCACTGTTTATTCAGGGTAAGGGTCACTCACTGTAACTGTACAGAGTCACTGTTTATTCAGGGTAAGGGTCGCTCGCTGTGTAACTGTACAGAGTCACTGTTTATTCAGGGTAAGGGTCACTCACTGTGTAACTGTACAGAGTCACTGTTTATTCAGGGTAAGGGTCACTCACTGTAACTGTACAGAGTCACTGTTTATTCAGGGTAAGGGTCACTCACTGTGTAACTGTACAGAGTCACTGTTTATTCAGGGTAAGGGTCACTCACTGTAACTGTACAGAGTCACTGTTTATTCAGGGTAAGGGTCACTCACTGTGTAACTGTACAGAGTCACTGTTTATTCAGGGTAAGGGTCACTCACTGTGTAACTGTACAGAGTCACTGTTTATTCAGGGTAAGGGTCACTCACTGTAACTGTACAGAGTCACTGTTTATTCAGGGTAAGGGTCACTCACTGTGTAACTGTACAGAGTCACTGTTTATTCAGGGTAAGGGTCACTCACTGTGTAACTGTACAGAGTCACTGTTTATTCAGGGTAAGGGTCACTCACTGTAACTGTACAGAGTCACTGTTTATTCAGGGTAAGGGTCACTCACTGTGTAACTGTACAGAGTCACTGTTTATTCAGGGTAAGGGTCACTCACTGTAACTGTACAGAGTCACTGTTTATTCAGGGTAAGGGTCACTCACTGTAACTGTACAGAGTCACTGTTTATTCAGGGTAAGAGTCACTCACTGTAACTGTACAGAGTCACTGTTTATTCAGGGTAAGGGTCACTCACTGTGTAACTGTACAGAGTCACTGTTTATTCAGGGTAAGGGTCACTCACTGTGTAACTGTACAGAGTCACTGTTTATTCAGGGTAAGGGTCACTCACTGTAACTGTACAGAGTCACTGTTTATTCAGGGTAAGGGTCACTCACTGTGTAACTGTACAGAGTCACTGTTTATTCAGGGTAAGGGTCACTCACTGTGTAACTGTACAGAGTCACTGTTTATTCAGGGTAAGGGTCACTCACTGTAACTGTACAGAGTCACTGTTTATTCAGGGTAAGGGTCACTCACTGTAACTGTACAGAGTCACTGTTTATTCAGGGTAAGGGTCACTCACTGTGTAACTGTACAGAGTCACTGTTTATTCAGGGTAAGGGTCACTCACTGTGTAACTGTACAGAGTCACTGTTTATTCAGGGTAAGGATCACTCACTGTGTAACTGTACAGAGTCACTGTTTATTCAGGGTAAGGGTCACTCACTGTAACTGTACAGAGTCACTGTTTATTCAGGGTAAGGGTCACTCACTGTGTAACTGTACAGAGTCACTG
Organism: Somniosus microcephalus; assembly: GCF_052327205.1. Classification (NCBI taxonomy): domain Eukaryota; kingdom Metazoa; phylum Chordata; class Chondrichthyes; order Squaliformes; family Somniosidae; genus Somniosus; species Somniosus microcephalus. Next base: position 17,765,376 of record NW_028225187.1, on the reverse strand, counting down.
TTTATTCAGGGTAAGGGTCACTCACTGTAACTGTACAGAGTCACTGTTTATTCAGGGTAAGGGTCACTCACTGTAACTGTACAGAGTCACTGTTTATTCAGGGTAAGGGTCGCTCGCTGTGTAACTGTACAGAGTCACTGTTTATTCAGGGTAAGGGTCACTCACTGTGTAACTGTACAGAGTCACTGTTTATTCAGGGTAAGGGTCACTCACTGTAACTGTACAGAGTCACTGTTTATTCAGGGTAAGGGTCACTCACTGTGTAACTGTACAGAGTCACTGTTTATTCAGGGTAAGGGTCACTCACTGTGTAACTGTACAGAGTCACTGTTTATTCAGGGTAAGGGTCACTCACTGTGTAACTGTACAGAGTCACTGTTTATTCAGGGTAAGGGTCACTCACTGTGTAACTGTACAGAGTCACTGTTTATTCAGGGTAAGGTTCACTCACTGTGTAACTGTACAGAGTCACTGTTTATTCAGGGTAAGGGTCACTCACTGTGTAACTGTACAGAGTCACTGTTTATTCAGGGTAAGGGTCACTCACTGTAACTGTACAGAGTCACTGTTTATTCAGGGTAAGGGTCGCTCGCTGTGTAACTGTACAGAGTCACTGTTTATTCAGGGTAAGGGTCGCTCGCTGTGTAACTGTACAGAGTCACTGTTTATTCAGGGTAAGGGTCACTCACTGTGTAACTGTACAGAGTCACTGTTTATTCAGGGTAAGGGTCACTCACTGTAACTGTACAGAGTCACTGTTTATTCAGGGTAAGGGTCACTCACTGTGTAACTGTACAGAGTCACTGTTTATTCAGGGTAAGGGTCATTCACTGTAACTGTACAGAGTCACTGTTTATTCAGGGTAAGGGTCACTCACTGTAACTGTACAGAGTCACTGTTTATTCAGGGTAAGGGTCACTCACTGTGTAACTGTACAGAGTCACTGTTTATTCAGGGTAAGGGTCACTCACTGTGTAACTGTACAGAGTCACTGTTTATTCAGGGTAAGGGTCACTCACTGTGTAACTGTACAGAGTCACTGTTTATTCAGGGTAAGGGTCACTCACTGTAACTGTACAGAGTCACTGTTTATTCAGGGTAAGGGTCACTCACTGTGTAACTGTACAGAGTCACTGTTTATTCAGGGTAAGGGTCACTCACTGTAACTGTACAGAGTCACTGTTTATTCAGGGTAAGGGTCACTCACTGTGTAACTGTACAGAGTCACTGTTTATTCAGGGTAAGGGTCACTCACTGTAACTGTACAGAGTCACTGTTTATTCAGGGTAAGAGTCACTCACTGTAGCTGTACAGAGTCACTGTTTATTCAGGGTAAGGGTCACTCACTGTGTAACTGTACAGAGTCACTGTTTATTCAGGGTAAGGGTCACTCACTGTGTAACTGTACAGAGTCACTGTTTATTCAGGGTAAGGATCACTCACTGTAACTGTACAGAGTCACTGTTTATTCAGGGTAAGGGTCACTCACTGTGTAATTGTACAGAGTCACTGTTTATTCAGGGTAAGGGTCACTCGCTGTGTAACTGTACAGAGTCACTGTTTATTCAGGGTAAGGGTCACTCACTGTGTAACTGTACAGAGTCACTGTTTATTCAGGGTAAGGGTCACTCACTGTGTAACTGTACAGAGTCACTGTTTATTCAGGGTAAGGATCACTCACTGTAACTGTACAGAGTCACTGTTTATTCAGGGTAAGGGTCACTCACTGTGTAATTGTACAGAGTCACTGTTTATTCAGGGTAAGGGTCACTCGCTGTGTAACTGTACAGAGTCACTGTTTATTCAGGGTAAGGGTCACTCACTGTAACTGTACAGAGTCACTGTTTATTCAGGGTAAGGGTCACTCACTGTGTAACTGTACAGAGTCACTGTTTATTCAGGGTAAGGGTCACTCACTGTGTAACTGTACAGAGTCACTGTTTATTCAGGGTAAGGGTCACTCACTGTAACTGTACAGAGTCACTGTTTATTCAGGGTAAGGGTCACTCACTGTAACTGTACAGAGTCACTGTTTATTCAGGGTAAGGGTCACTCACTGTGTAACTGTACAGAGTCACTGTTTATTCAGGGTAAGGGTCACTCACTGTGTAACTGTACAGAGTCACTGTTTATTCAGGGTAAGGGTCACTCACTGTGTAACTGTACAGAGTCACTGTTTATTCAGGGTAAGGGTCACTCACTGTGTAACTGTACAGAGTCACTGTTTATTCAGGGTAAGGGTGACTCACTGTAACTGTACAGAGTCACTGTTTATTCAGGGTAAGGGTCACTCACTGTGTAACTGTACAGAGTCACTGTTTGTTCAGGGTAAGGGTCACTCACTGTAACTGTACAGAGTCACTGTTTATTCAGGGTAAGGGTCACTCACTGTGTAACTGTACAGAGACACTGTTTATTCAGGGTAAGGGTCACTCACTGTGTAACTGTACAGAGTCACTGTTTATTCAGGGTAAGGGTCACTCACTGTAACTGTACAGAGTCACTGTTTATTCAGGGTAAGGGTCACTCACTGTAACTGTACAGAGTCACTGTTTATTCAGGGTAAGGGTCGCTCACTGTGTAACTGTACAGAGTCACTGTTTATTCAGGGTAAGGGTCACTCACTGTAACTGTACAGAGTCACTGTTTATTCAGGGTAAGGGTCACTCACTGTGTAACTGTACAGAGTCGCTGTTTATTCAGGGTAAGGGTCACTCACTGTGTAACTGTACAGAGTCGCTGTTTATTCAGGGTAAGGGTCACTCACTGTAACTGTACAGAGTCACTGTTTATTCAGGGTAAGGGTCGCTCACTGTGTAACTGTACAGAGTCACTGTTTATTCAGGGTAAGGGTCACTCACTGTAACTGTACAGAGTCACTGTTTATTCAGGGTAAGGGTCACTCACTGTAACTGTACAGAGTCACTGTTTATTCAGGGTAAGGGTCGCTCGCTGTGTAACTGTACAGAGTCACTGTTTATTCAGGGTAAGGGTCACTCACTGTGTAACTGTACAGAGTCACTGTTTATTCAGGGTAAGGGTCACTCACTGTAACTGTACAGAGTCACTGTTTATTCAGGGTAAGGGTCACTCACTGTAACTGTACAGAGTCACTGTTTATTCAGGGTAAGGGTCACTCACTGTGTAACTGTACAGAGTCACTGTTTATTCAGGGTCAGGGTCACTCACTGTAACTGTACAGAGTCACTGTTTATTCAGGGTAAGGGTCACTCACTGTTTAACTGTACAGAGTCACTGTTTATTCAGGGTAAGGGTCACTCACTGTAACTGTACAGAGTCACTGTTTATTCAGGGTAAGGGTCACTCGCTGTGTAACTGTACAGAGTCACTGTTTATTCAGGGTAAGGGTCACTCACTGTGTAACTGTACAGAGTCACTGTTTATTCAGGGTAAGGGTCACTCACTGTGTAACTGTACAGAGTCACTGTTTATTCAGGGTAAGGGTCACTCACTGTAACTGTACAGAGTCACTGTTTATTCAGGGTAAGGGTCACTCACTGTAACTGTACAGAGTCACTGTTTATTCAGGGTAAGGGTCACTCACTGTGTAACTGTACAGAGTCACTGTTTATTCAGGGTAAGGGTCACTCACTGTAACTGTACAGAGTCACTGTTTAATCAGGGTAAGGGTCACTCACTGTAACTGTACAGAGTCACTGTTTATTCAGGGTAAGGGTCACTCACTGTAACTGTACAGAGTCACTGTTTAATCAGGGTAAGGGTCACTCACTGTAACTGTACAGAGTCACTGTTTATTCAGGGTAAGGGTCACTCACTGTAACTGTACAGAGTCACTGTTTAATCAGGGTAAGGGTCACTCACTGTAACTGTACAGAGTCACTGTTTATTCAGGGTAAGGGTCACTCACTGTAACTGTACAGAGTCACTGTTTATTCAGGGTAAGGGTCACTCACTGTAACTGTACAGAGTCACTGTTTATTCAGGGTAAGGGTCACTCACTGTGTAACTGTACAGAGTCACTGTTTATTCAGGGTAAGGGTCACTCACTGTGTAACTGTACAGAGTCACTGTTTATTCAGGGTAAGGGTCACTCACTGTAACTGTACAGAGTCACTGTTTATTCAGGGTAAGGGTCACTCACTGTAACTGTACAGAGTCACTGTTTATTCAGGGTAAGGGTCACTCACTGTAACTGTACAGAGTCACTGTTTATTCAGGGTAAGGATCACTCACTGTGTAACTGTAGAGAGTCACTGTTTATTCAGGGTAAGGGTCACTCACTGTAACTGTACAGAGTCACTGTTTATTCAGGGTAAGGGTCACTCACTGTGTAACTGTACAGAGTCACTGTTTATTCAGGGTAAGGGTCACTCACTGTGTAACTGTACAGAGTCACTGTTTATTCAGGGTAAGGGTCACTCACTGTGTAACTGTACAGAGTCACTGTTTATTCAGGGTAAGGGTCACTCACTGTGTAACTGTACAGAGTCACTGTTTATTCAGGGTAAGGGTCACTCACTGTGTAACTGTACAGAGTCACTGTTTATTCAGGGTAAGGGTCACTCGCTGTGTAACTGTACAGAGTCACTGTTTATTCAGGGTAAGGGTCACTCGCTGTGTAACTGTACAGAGTCACTGTTTATTCAGGGTAAGGGTCACTCACTGTGTAACTGTACAGAGACACTGTTTATTCAGGGTAAGGGTCACTCACTGTAACTGTACAGAGTTACTGTTTATTCAGGGTAAGGGTCACTCACTGTGTAACTGTACAGAGTCACTGTTTATTCAGGGTAAGGGTCACTCACTGTGTAACTGTACAGAGTCACTGTTTATTCAGGGTAAGGGTCACTCACTGTAACTGCACAGAGTCACTGTTTATTCAGGGTAAGGGTCACTCACTGTGTAACTGTACAGAGTCACTGTTTATTCAGGGTAAGGGTCACTCGCTGTGTAACTGTACAGAGTCACTGTTTATTCAGGGTAAGGGTCACTCACTGTGTAACTGTACAGAGACACTGTTTATTCAGGGTAAGGGTCACTCACTGTAACTGTACAGAGTCACTGTTTATTCAGGGTAAGGATCACTCACTGTAACTGTACAGAGTCACTGTTTATTCAGGGTAAGGGTCACTCACTGTGTAACTGTACAGAGTCACTGTTTATTCAGGGTAAGGGTCACTCACTGTGTAACTGTACAGAGTCACTGTTTATTCAGGGTAAGGGTCACTCACTGTAACTGTACAGAGTCACTGTTTATTCAGGGTAAGGATCGCTCGCTGTGTAACTGTACAGAGTCACTGTTTATTCAGGGTAAGGGTCACTCACTGTGTAACTGTACAGAGTCACTGTTTATTCAGGGTAAGGGTCACTCACTGTGTAACTGTACAGAGTCACTGTTTATTCAGGGTAAGGGTCACTCACTGTGTAACTGTACAGAGTCACTGTTTATTCAGGGTAAGGGTCACTCACTGTGTAACTGTACAGAGTCACTGTTTATTCAGGGTAAGGGTCACTCACTGTGTAACTGTACAGAGTCACTGTTTATTCAGAGTAAGGATCACTCACTGTAACTGTACAGAGTCACTGTTTATTCAGGGTAAGGGTCACTCACTGTGTAACTGTACAGAGTCACTGTTTATTCAGAGTAAGGATCACTCACTGTAACTGTACAGAGTCAATGTTTATTCAGGGTAAGGGTCACTCACTGTGTAACTGTACAGAGTCACTGTTTATTCAGGGTAAGGGCCACTCACTGTGTAACTGTACAGAGTCACTGTTTATTCAGGGTAAGGATCACTCACTGTAACTGTACAGAGTCACTGTTTATTCAGGGTAAGGGTCACTCACTGTGTAACTGTACAGAGTCACTTTATTCAGGGTAAGGGTCACTCACTGTGTAACTGTACAGAGTCAATGTTTATTCAGGGTAAGGGTCACTCACTGTGTAACTGTACAGAGTCACTGTTTATTCAGGGTAAGGGTTACTCACTGTAACTGTACAGAGTCACTGTTTATTCAGGGTAAGGGTCACTGTTTATTCAGGTTAAGGGTCACTCACTGTGTAACTGTACAGAGTCACTGTTTATTCAGGGTAAGGGCCACTCACTGTGTAACTGTACAGAGTCACTGTTTATTCAGGGTAAGGGTCACTCACTGTGTAACTGTACAGAGTCACTGTTTATTCAGGGTAAGGGTCACTCACTGTGTAACTGTACAGAGTCACTGTTTATTCAGGGTAAGGATCGCTCGCTGTGTAACTGTACAGAGTCACTGTTTATTCAGGGTAAGGGTCACTCACTGTGTAACTGTACAGAGTCACTTTATTCAGGGTAAGGGTCACTCACTGTGTAACTGTACAGAGTCAATGTTTATTCAGGGTAAGGGTCACTCACTGTGTAACTGTACAGAGTCACTGTTTATTCAGGGTAAGGGTTACTCACTGTAACTGTACAGAGTCACTGTTTATTCAGGGTAAGGGTCACTGTTTATTCAGGTTAAGGGTCACTCACTGTGTAACTGTACAGAGTCACTGTTTATTCAGGGTAAGGGTCACTCACTGTGTAACTGTACAGAGTCACTGTTTATTCAGGGTAAGGGCCACTCACTGTGTAACTGTACAGAGTCACTGTTTATTCAGGGTAAGGGTCACTCACTGTGTAACTGTACAGAGTCACTGTTTATTCAGGGTAAGGGTTACTCACTGTAACTGTACAGAGTCACTGTTTATTCAGGGTAAGGGTCACTGTTTATTCAGGTTAAGGGTCACTCACTGTGTAACTGTACAGAGTCACTGTTTATTCAGGGTAAGGGCCACTCACTGTGTAACTGTACAGAGTCACTGTTTATTCAGGGTAAGGGTCACTCACTGTGTAACTGTACAGAGTCACTGTTTATTCAGGGTAAGGATCGCTCGCTGTGTAACTGTACAGAGTCACTGTTTATTCAGGGTAAAGGTCACTCAATTCAATTCAATTCAGATCGCTTTATTGGCATGATAAGGTGTATCTTATGTTGCCAAAGCATCGAAAAACATTTCTGGTTGAACACATAAACGCAGATCTATTCATACAGTGTATAAACAGATATATCCCTGAGTGTATAAATATACATTCGTATAATTTGTATATACTCTTTTCTTAGGTTTACTGGTTGTCCCTCTGTTTATGGCAAGCTGTAACATCGTGTGCCGCTAAGGTTACACAGTTTCTCTCTTCCCCTTGTAGGTATGGGAGTTTTTGGTCGTCATTCAAGTTTCTGAATTCAGGGCATATTTGTGTGAATTTTTGGTAGAAATTCTCCCTGATGCCCTGATATTTTCCACAAGCTGTGAGGAAGTGCATCTCTGTCTCCACCACTCCCTGACTGCAGTGAGAGCATATCTTGTCCTCTCTTGGCAGCCGGGTCTGTCTGTGTCTGCCTTTTTCGATCGCCAGGCTATGTTCACTAAGTCTGTACCTTGTCAAGGTTTTTCTCATTTTGCTATCCTTTACCATGGTCAGGTATTCAGCCATGTTGTATTGTCTGTTTAGGGCCAAGTAGCAATTGAGTTTGTTTTGGGTTTTTGTTGTTTCTGCCCAATATGACTCACTGTAACTGTACAGAGTCACTGTTTATTCAGGGTAAGGGTCACTCACTATGTAACTGTACAGAGTCACTGTTTATTCAGGGTAAGGGTCACTCACTGTGTAACTGTACAGAGTCACTGTTTATTCAGGGTAAGGATCACTCACTGTGTAACTGTACAGAGTCACTGTTTATTCAGGGTAAGCGTCACTCACTGTGTAACTGTACAGAGTCACTGTTTATTCAGGGTAAGGGTCACTCACTTTAACTGTACAGAGTCACTGTTTATTCAGGATGAGGGTCACTCACTGTAACTGTACAGAGTCACTGTTTATTCAGGATGAGGGTCACTCACTGTAACTGTACAGAGTCACTGTTTATTCAGGGCAAGGGTCGCTCGCTGTGCAACTGTACAGAGCCACTGTTTATTCAGCAGGCTAAGGATCGCTCGCAGTCTAATGGCACTCACCGGCGCACTCGTGGGCGTCCGTCGCCGTGGCCCTTCCCCAGGGACGGTCCCGGTAGAACGGCCGGCAGTTCTGGCACTCGGTCCCCTCGGTGTGGTGCCGGCAGTCGCAGAGGCGGGGGGGCGCGCCCAGGACCCGGTCGGCCCCCGGCGGGGCGGGGCAGTGGGAGGCGTGACCGTTGCACTGGCAGCGGGCCCGAACCCGGAAGTCGGAGACAGCGTAGAAGCGGTAGTGGCGGCCGGGGGCGGGGCGCGCGGGGGTGGCTGGGGGTGGCTGGGGGCGGCTGAAGACAGCGCGCAGGTGTGTGGCGGTGGCCCAGTCCCGCGCCAGGGGGCCGGCGGGGCCCCTGGGGAACCGGTAGTCCACCAGGCCCCCCTGGGCCGGCTGGCTGCGGCTCTGGGCCCCCGTGCAGAGGAGGGGGCCCTCGCTCCCACGCCCCGCCCGCCCGGACGGCCTCCCGTAGACCTGCCGGCAGCGGGTGGAGTAAAAGCGGAGGGGGGCCCAGCTGCGCCCCCCGTCCCCCGACTTGTACAGCGCCATGGATTCGGGCCGGGCCGCGCAGAAGCGCAGGCTGAGCCGGGCCAGCTCGTAGGGGCGCCCGAGCGGGATGGTGAGCGTCACACCGCCGCCGCCGCCCCAACCCGTCCCCGCCGACTGCCAGCAGGTGGGGCGCCGCGGGTCATGAGGATCCGTCAGGTAGGAGGGCGGGTGGTGCCGGAGGGGGTCGCGGGCGTCGCAGAGGCGGCAGCCCGTGCCTTCGGGGTCGCAGAATTGGGCGGGGGGGTCGACCGCAGATGCTGGAGGCCCGGGCTGGGCGGCCCAGTGCCGCCTCGACCAGCTGGGGCTGGCAGCGCTGGGCCAGGCCCGTCCGGGTGTAGCAGGGGTCCCCGCGGCAACCGAGGGCCAGGAGCCAGGCGCAGAGCGGGAGCAGCGGACTGGCCATGGCGCCCTCTTCACACCTGCGGAGAGAAGGTCGGAGTTAGTGCATCCGATGGAGGGGGGGCGGTCAGAGAGAGGCAGAGAGAGAGACAGAGAGAGTCAGAGAGAGAGAGAGAGAGAGACAGAGAGAGAGAGAGAGAGAGACAGAGCGAGAGAGAGAGAGAGAGACAGAGAGAGAGGTTGAAACAGAGATGCATTTCCTCCTAAAACGCGAAAAATTCAACACATCAAGAAACATATTATTCAACAAGCTAAGCCAAACAACCCCAGATTTCAAGGAATTGGATGACCTGTCAAAATTGAGATTAGTCCTAGGAGAAGGAGACAGACCATACCTTGGGGCCAAATATGTAACAACATGTCACAACCTGAGGACTGTTTAAAATTAAGACTGTTTAAAATTAATATTGAACGTACCAAATGAAGTACAAAGACTGTTTAAAATTAATATTGTTTAAAAGTAATATTGTATGTACCCAATAAATGTCAAATCGATTGACACCTACAGAATGTTGGAAAACTGTACCTTTTTGCTATGTAAGCTTTGGCAATATGGTTCTCTGTAAACTTTCATGCCAATAAAGCATTTGAATTGGAATTGAATTGGAATTGGAGAGAGAGACAGAGAGAGAGAGAGAGAGAGAGACAGAGAGAGAGAGAGAGAGAGAGAGAGAGACGACACAAAGCTGGGTGGGCGTGTGTGCTGTGAGGAGGATGCAGAGAAACTCCAGTATGATTTGGACAGGTTGGGTGATTGGGCAGAAGCATGGCAGATGCAATATAATGTGGATAAATGTGAGGTTATCCACTTTGGTGGCAAAAACAGGAAGGCAGATTATTATCAGAATGGCAATAGATTGGGAGAAGGGGAAGTGCAACGAGACCTGGGTGTCCTTGTGCACCAGTCGCTGAAGGTAAGCATGCAGGTGCAGCAGGCGGTTAAGAAGGCCAATGGTATGTTGGCCTTCGTAGCGAGAGGATTCGAGTACAGGAACAAGGATGTCTTGCTGCAGTTGTACAGGGCCTTGGTGAGACCACACCTTGAGTATTGTGTGCAGTTTTGGTCGCCTTATCTGAGGAAGGATGTTCTTGCCATGGAGGGAGTGCAGCGAAGATTCACCAGGCTGATAATCTGGGATGGCAGGAATGACGTATGAGGAGAGATTGGGTTGATTGGGCTTGTACTCGCTGGAGTTTTGAAGAATGAGAGGGGATCTCATTGAAACTTATAAAATTCTAACAGGACTAGACAGACTAGATGCAGGAAGGATGTTCCCGATGGCCGGGGAGTCCAGAACCAGGGGTCACAGACTAAGGATAAGGGGTAAGCCATTTAGGACAGAGATGAGGAGGAATTTCTTCACCCAGAGAGTGGTGAACCTGTGGAATTCTCTACCACAGAAGGCAGTGGAGGCCAATTCATTAAATATATTCAAGAAGGAGTTGGATATATTTCTTAAGGCTAAAGGGATCAAGGGGTATGGGAAGAAAGCAGGGACAGGGCACTGAATTTGGATGATCAGCCATGATCTCATCGAATGGCGGAGCAGGCTCGAGGGGCCGAATGGCCGACTCCTGCTCCTGTCTTCTATGTTTCTATGTTTCTGTGTACACAGGGGTGTGGGACAGGGCACGTTTGTGGATATGTGTGAGTAACAGCTGATTCCCAGGGCCGCGTAAGGCCCTCGGGTTTAGCCTCGCTGGCAACTGAGCCCGACTTGGCTCAATCACGGACGGCACCCGATCTTATCAGCGACCGATTAATAACAAGATAAGCCGCCGCCCCAGAGCAACTGCGTTCCGGGGCTCTCAGCAGCTTTTGATCGGGCGAGGGGGAGGATTAACTCGGAGCTGAACATTCGAGCAAATTATCCCGTAAAAGAACTGGTCGTTAATGAAACCAGACCGCATCAGTCTCCCAGGGTTCAATTACACGGAGCGATTACACAAACGAGGGTTTTATTCCCTGGAATTTCAGAAGGTTAAGGGGCCATCTGATCGAAGTTTTCAAGATATTAAGGTGGGGAAAGAGAGAGAAACTATTTCTGCTGGTTGGGGATTCAAGGACTAGGGGGACATAGTCTAAAAATTAGAGCCAGATCTTTCAGGAGTGCCGTTAAGAAACACTTCTACACACAAAGGGTGGTCGAAGTTTGGAACTCTCTTCCGTAAATCGATGCTAGATCAATTGTTAATTTTAAATCTGAGCTTGATAGATTTCTAGTAACCAAAGGTCTTAGGGATATGGCCAAAAGGCAGGTAGATGGGGCTGAATGGGCCTCCTCCTGTTCCTGTGTAACAGGCTCGAGGGGCTGAATGGGCCTCCTCCTGTTCCTGTTTAACAGGCTCGAGGGGCTGAATGGGCCTCCTCCTGTTCCTATGTAACAGGCTCGAGGGGGCTGAATGGGCCTCCTCCTGTTCCTGTGTTCAGGCTCAAGGGGGCTGAATAGGCCTCCTCCTGTTCCTGTGTAACAGGCTCGAGGGGGCTGAATGGGCCTCCTCCTGTTCCTGTGTAACAGGCTCGAGGGGGCTGAATGGGCCTCCTCCTGTTCCTATGTAACAGGCTCGAGGGGCTGAATGGGCCTCCTCCTGTTCCTATGGTAACAGGCTCGAGGGGCTGAATGGGCCTCCTCCTGTTCCTGTGTAACAGGATCGAGGGGCTGAATGGGCCTCCTCCTGTTCCTATGGTAACAGGCTCGAGGGGCTGAATGGGCCTCCTCCTGTTCCTATGGTAACAGGCTCGAGGGGCTGAATGGGCCTCCTCCTGTTCCTATGGTAACAGGCTCGAGGGGCTGAATGGGCCTCCTCCTGTTCCTGTGTAACAGGCTCGAGGGGGCTGAATGGGCCTCCTCCTGTTCCTGTGTAACAGGCTCGAGGGGCTGAATGGGCCTCCTCCTGTTCCTGTGTAACAGGCTCGAGGGGCTGAACGGGCCTCCTCCTGTTCCTGTGTAACAGGCTCGAGGGGCTGAATGGGCCTCCTCCTGTTCCTGTGTAACAGGCTCGAGGGGCTGAATGGGCCTCCTCCTGTTCCTGTGTAACAGGCTCGAGGGGCTGAATGGGCCTCCACCTGTTCCTGTGTAACAGGCTCGAGGGGCTGAATGGGCCTCCTCCTGTTCCTGTGTAACAGGCTCGAGGGCTGAATGGGCCTCCTCCTGTTCCTGTGTAACAGGCTCGAGGGGGCTGAATGGGCCTCCTCCTGTTCCTATGGTAACAGGCTCGAGGGGGCTGAATGGGCCTCCTCCTGTTCCTGTGTAACAGGCTCGAGGGGGCTGAATGGGCCTCCTCCTGTTCCTGTGTAACAGGCTCGAGGGGGCTGAATGGGCCTCCTCCTGTTCCTGTGTAACAGGCTCGAGGGGCTGAATGGGCCTCCTCCTGTTCCTGTGTAACAGGCTCGAGGGGCTGAATGGGCCTCCTCCTGTTCCTGTGTTACAGGCTCGAGGGGTCTGAATGGGCCTCCTCCTGTTCCTGTTTAACAGGCTCGAGGGGGCTGAATGGGCCTCCTCCTGTTCCTGTGTAACAGGCTCGAGGGGCTGAATGGGTCTCCTCCTGTTCCTGTGTAACAGGCTCGAGGGGCTGAATGGGCCTCCTCCTGTTCCTGTGTAACAGGCTCGAGGGGCTGAATGGGCCTCCTCCTGTTCCTGTGTAACAGGCTCGAGGGGGCTGAGTGGGCCTCCTCCTGTTCCTGTGTAACAGGCTCGAGGGGCTGAATGGGCCTCCTCCTGTTCCTGTGTAACAGGTTCGAGGGACTGAATGGGCCTCCTCCTGTTCCTGTGTAACAGGCTCGAGGGGGCTGAATGGACCTCCTCCTGCTCCTGTGTAACAGGCTCAAGGGGGCTGAATGGGCCTCCTCCTGTTCCTGTGTAACAGGCTCAAGGGGCTGAATTGGCCTCCTCCTGTTCCTGTGTAACAGGCTCGAGGGGCTGAATGGGCCTCCTCCTGTTCCTGTGTAACAGGCTCGAGGGGGCTGAATGGGCCTCCTCCTGTTCCTGTGTAACAGGCTCGAGGGGGCTGAATGGGCCTCCTCCTGTTCCTGTGTAACAGGCTCGAGGGGCTGAATGGGCCTCCTCCTGTTCCTGTGTAATAGGCTCGAGGGGGCTGAATGGGCCTCCTCCTGTTCCTGTGTAACAGGCTCGAGGGGGCTGAATGGGCCTCCTCCTGTTCCTGTGTAACAGGCTCGAGGGGCTGAATGGGCCTCCTCCTGTTCCTGTGTAACAGCCTCGAGGGGGCTGAATGGGCCTCCTCCTGTTCCTGTGTAACAGGCTCGAGGGGCTGAATGGGCCTCCTCCTGTTCCTGTGTAGCAGGCTCGAGGGGGCTGAATGGGCCTCCTCCTGTTCCTGTGTAACAGGCTCGAGGGGCTGAATGGGCCTCCTCCTGTTGCTGTGTAACAGGCTCGAGGGGCTGAATGGGCCTCCTCCTCTTACTGTGTTCCTAGGTTTCCAGATAACAGGCAATTAATTGAATGGATTCGGAATGAATTGATGTCTTTTAATTTAGCTCTTGATATGGTCAATAATTAAGAAATAAAATGGTTGATTGCGTTAATTATAAATAAACGAGTAGGAAATAATATTTAATTGTAACATACCCGGTATTAATCTGGTCAATAATTTTTAATTTAATTCTAGACAATGTTAACTGTAATTAAATCAACATATGAACATAAGAACATATTAGGAGCAGGAGTGGGCCATTCGGCCCCTCGAGCCTGCTCCGCCATTCAATAAGATCATGGCTGATCTTCGACCTCAACTCCACTTTCCTGCCCGATCCCCATATCCCTCGATTCCCCGAGAGTCCAAAAATCTATCGATCTCAGCCTTGAATATACTCAACGACTGAGCCTCCACAGCCCTCTGGGGCAGAGAATTCCAAAGATTCACCGCCCTCTGAGTGAAGAAATTCCTCCTCATCTCAGTCCTAAATGGCCGACCCCTTATCCTTAGACTGTGACCCCTGGTTCTGGACTCCCCGACCATCGGGAACATCCTTCCTGCATCTAGTCTGTCTAGTCCTGTTAGAATTTTATAAGTTTCAATGAGATCCCCTCTCAATCTTCTAAACTCCAGCGAGTATAAACCCAATCGACCCAATCTCTCCTCATACGTCATTCCTGCCATCCCAGGTATCAGTCTGGTGAATCTTCGCTGCACTCCCTCCATGGCAAGAACATCCTTCCTCAGGTAAGGCGACCAAAACTGCACACAATACTCAAGATGTGGTCTCACCAAGGCCCTGTACAACTGCAGCAAGACATCCTTGTTCCTGTACTCAAACCCTCTCGCTACGAAGGCCAACATACCATTTGCCTTCTTAACCGCCTGCTGCACCTGCATGCTTACCTTCAGCGACTGGTGCTCAAGACCTTGCTCTGTCAAGCCCGTATGGTAGCTGGTGGGCAACGGCCACCCCATGTTAAAATACTTCACGCACAGGCATCTTCCACCCCTTTAAAATGAAGTTCGGGACCTGGAACGTCAGGACACTCATTGACAACCCCACCCACCCGCCCCTTCAACCACCGTCTGCCCCACTAGTGACAGAGACTGTCGGTCCCGCATTAGACTCATCAGTCACCTGAGAACTCATTTTTAATGTGGAAGCAAGTCGTCCTCGGTTCCGAGGGCCTGCCTAAGAAGCAGACTCTTTGGGTAACGAAGTTTCTCCTGAATTCCCTATTGGGTTTCTTGGAGACTATCTTATATTGATGGCCTCTAGTTATGCTCTTCCCCAGAAGCGGAAAGACTCTGTATCTACACTTACAGAACCAACTGCGGTCTAACCAAGGTATACGGAGACCAGAACTGTGCACAGTGCTCCAAGTGTGGTCTACCCAAGGTATATGGAGACCAGAACTGTGCACAGTGCTCCAAGTGTGGTCTAACCCACGTATATGGAGACCAGAACTGTGCACAGTGCTCCAAGTGTGGTCTAACCAAGGTATACGGAGACCAGAACTGTGCACAGTGCTCCAAGTGCGGTCTAACCCAGGTATATGGAGACCAGAACTGTGCACAGTGCTCCAAGTGTGGTCTAACCAAGGTATATGGAGACCAGAACTGTGCACAGTGCTCCAAGTGTGGTCTACCCAACGTATATGGAGACCAGGACTGTGCACAGTGCTCCAAGTGTGGTCTATCCCAGGTATATGGAGACCAGAACTGTGCACAGTGCTCCAGGTGTGGTCTAACCCAGGTATACGGAGACCAGAACTGTGCACTGTGCTCCAAGTGCGGTCTAACCAAGGTATATGGAGACCAGAACTGTGCACAGTGCTCCAAGTGTGGTCTAACCCAGGTATACGGAGACCAGAACTGTGCACTGTGCTCCAAGTGTGGTCTAACCCAGGTATATGGAGACCAGAACTGTGCACTGTGCTCCAAGTGTGGTCTAACCAAGGTATATGGAGAGCAGAACTGTGCACAGTGCTCCAAGTGTGGTCTAACCAAGGGATATGGAGACCAGAACTGTGCACAGTGCTCCAAGTGTGGTCTAACCAAGGTATATGGAGACCAGAACTGTGCACAGTGCTCCAAGTGTGGTCTAATGAAGGTATATGGAGACCAGGACTGTGCACAGTGCTCCAAGTGCGGTCTAACCCAGGTATATGGAGACCAGAACTGTGCACAGTGCTCCAAGTGTGGTCTAACCAAGGTATATGGAGACCAGAACTGTGCACTGTGCTCCAAGTGCGGTCTAACCCAGGTATATGGAGACCAGAACTGTGCACAGTGCTCCAAGTGTGGTCTAACCCAGGTATATGGAGACCAGAACTGTGCACTGTGCTCCAAGTGCGGTCTAACCCAGGTATATGGAGACCAGAACTGTGCACTGTGCTCCAAGTGTGGTCTAACCAAGGTATATGGAGACCAGAACTGTGCACTGTGCTTCAAGTGCGGTCTAACCCAGGTATATGGAGACCAGAACTGTGCACTGTGCTCCAAGTGTGGTCTAACCAAGATATATGGAGAGCAGAACTGTGCACAGTGCTCCAAGTGTGGTCTAACCAAGGTATATGGAGACCAGAACTGTGCACTGTGCTCCAAGTGCGGTCTAACCCAGGTATATGGAGACCAGAACTGTGCACTGTGCTCCAAGTGTGGTCTAACCAAGATATATGGAGAGCAGAACTGTGCACAGTGCTCCAAGTGTGGTCTAACCAAGGTATATGGAGACCAGAACTGTGCACTGTGCTCCAAGTGCAGTCTAACCCAGGTATATGGAGACCAGAACTGTGCACAGTGCTCCAAGTGTGGTCTAACCCAGGTATATGGAGACCAGAACTGTGCACTGTGCTCCAAGTGCGGTCTAACCCAAGTATATGGAGACCAGAACTGTGCACTGTGCTCCAAGTGTGGTCTAACCAAGATATATGGAGAGCAGAACTGTGCACAGTGCTCCAAGTGTGGTCTAACCAAGGGATATGGAGACCAGAACTGTGCACAGTGCTCCAAGTGTGGTCTAACCAAGGTATATGGAGACCAGAACTGTGCACAGTGCTCCAAGTGTGGTCTAACGAAGGTATATGGAGACCAGGACTGCGCACAGTGCTCCAAGTGTGGTCTAACCCAGGTATATGGAGACCAGAACTGTGCACAGTGCTCCAAGTGTGGTCTAACCAAGGTATACGGAGACCAGAACTGTGCACAGTGCTCCAAGTGTGGTCTAACCAAGGTATATGGAGACCAGAACTGTGCACAGTGCTCCAAGTGTGGTCTAACCCAGGTATATGGAGACCAGAACTGTGCACAGTGTCCTTTCCGCAAGTTTATTCATGCACGGCTCTGGTCTCCATATACCTTGGTTAGATCACACTTGGAGCACTGTGCACAGTCCCGGTCTCCATATACCTTGGTTAGATCACACTTGGAGCACTGTGCACAGTTCTGGTCTCCATATACCTTGGTTAGACCACACTTGGAGCACTGTGCACAGTCCCGGTCTCCATATACCTTGGTTAGATCACACTTGGAGCACTGTGCACAGTTCTGGTCTCCATATACCTTGGTTAGACCACACTTGGAGCACTGTGCACAGTTCTGGTCTCCATATACCTTGGTTAGACCACACTTGGAGCACTGTGCACAGTCCCGGTCTCCATATACCTTGGTTAGATCACACTTGGAGCACTGTGCACAGTTCTGGTCTCCATATACCTTGGTTAGACCACACTTGGAGCACTGTGCACAGTTCTGGTCTCCATATACCTTGGTTAGACCACACTTGGAGCACTGTGCACAGTTCTGGTCTCCATATACCTTGGTTAGACCACACTTGGAGCACTGTGCACAGTTCTGGTCTCCATATACCTTGGTTAGACCACACTTGGAGCACTGTGCACAGTTCTGGTCTCCATATACCTTGGTTAGATCACACTTGGACTGTGCACAGTTCTGGTCCCCATATACCTTGGTTAGACCACACTTGGAGCACTGTGCACAGTTCTGGTCTCCATATACCTTGGTTTGACCACACTTGGGGCACTGTGCACAGTTCTGGTCTCCATATCCCTTGGTTAGACCACACTTGGAGCACTGTGCACAGTTCTGGTCTCCATATACCTTGTTTAGACCACACCTGGAGCACCGTGCACAGTTCTGGTCTCCATATACCTCGGTTAGACCACACTTAGAGCACTGTGTACAGTTCTGGTCTCCATATACCTTGGTTAGACCACACTTGGAGCACCATGCACAGTTCTGGTCTCCATATACCTTGGTTAGACCACACTTGGAGCACCGTGCACAGTTCTGGTCTCCATATACCTTGGTTAGACCACACTTGGAGCACTGTGCACAGTCCTGGTCCCCATATGCCTTGGTTAGACCACACTTGGAGCACTGTGCACAGTCCTGGTCCCCATATGCCTTGGTTAGACCACACTTGCAGCACTGTGCACAGTTCTGGTCTCCATATACCTTGGTTAGACCACACTTGGAGCACTGTGCACAGTTCTGGTCTCCATATACCTTGGTTAGACCACACTTGGAACACCGTGCACAGTCCTGGTCTCCATATACCTTGGTTAGACCACACTTGGAACACCGTGCACAGTCCTGGTCTCCATATACCTTGGTTAGACCACACTTGGAGCACTGTGCACAGTTCTGGTCCCCGTATACCTCGGTTAGACCACACTTGGAGCACTGTGCACAGTTCTGGTCCCCGTATACCTCGGTTAGACCACACTTGGAGCACTGTGCACAGTTCTGGTCCCCGTATACCTCGGTTAGACCACACTTGGAGCACTGTGCACAGTCCTGGTCCCCGTATACCTCGGTTAGACCACACTTGGAGCACTGTGCACAGTTCTGGTCCCCGTATACCTCGGTTAGACCACACTTGGAGCACTGTGCACAGTTCTGGTCGCCATACAGGTAGACTATCCTTTATCCGAAAACCTCGGGACCAGCCGTGTTTCGGTTTTCGGAAAATTTCGGATTTCAGAAGGTATTTTATAAGACTGGGAAATTCGTCGGCGGGGGGTCGGGGGTGGGGGTCGGCGGGGGGTCGGCGGGGGGTCGGGGTGGGGGTCGGGGGGGGAGAAAAGAATATCGGACGGGCCGCTGCAGCTATCGGACGGGCCGCTGTATTGTCGGGTTCACTCTCCCGGTACCTCCTTCACACTGCCCAGCTTGGCCTGCAATCTCCTACCCAGGAGGGAACTCTGTGACCCCTCTGCCCTGCTCAGTGTAAGTCGTGCACCACTCTGGTCATGTCGTGCGCACGACTTACGCTGAACGAAAAAACCTTCGGTTTTTAGAGGGTTTCGGTTTTCGGAAGTTCGGATAAAGGATAGTCTACCTGCATTATAAAAAGGATATAGAGGCACTGGAGAGGGTGCAGCGAAGAGTTAAATGCAATTAAATCAGCATTGTCTTTTTACACACATCAACACTCTGATAAACAATTGTAAATTAAATCGGCTCCAGATTAAATGCAATTAAATCAGCAGGCATTCATATTTTTGTTTCAATGTTAGAAGCTGTTAATTTTTCAATAATCACGAAATAGAAAGCTTAAATGCAACTAAACCAAGATGAATTAGTAGTTTCGAGTTAATATGCAAGTACTAATCTGGTCAATGGTTATTAAATAAAGTGGCCTGATTTTGTTAATTGCAATTCAATCAATTAATATTGTCATTTTAATCTTCTTCTTAGGCAGTCCCTCGCGAACCGAGGATGATTTTATTAAAACGCACCTTAATATTCCCGTTTACATAACAGCAAAGATCAGGTTAACAAAGAGCTGCATTATTATCCGAATACAATTGCTGGCTTAATCATTTTAACTTTTAATGTAAGATGATTTACAAACCCAAGCCGCGACGGGCCAGTTCAGGTCGGAGAGAAGCGTATGAATCTTCCGCTGTGTAAAACTTGGGAGCCTTTCAAAAGGCGTTTGAAATCCCGTTTCGAACGGACAGGCGCCTAAACACGCCAGAGCACGCCCCACCGGCTCCGGCAGATCGCCGCGCTTAACGAGTAACTGGGAGCGAGGCCGTTCCGTGCGCGGCTTGCTTCCAGACCGCGGGCCTCGCTCGTCAGCGCGCGCTGGCCCGCGGCTCGTAAACCAGCCGGCGGCGTTCTCGTACTCGTGTGCGCGGCCTTCAGCTTGGAAGCCATGTCAGAGATACGAGGACTTCGACAGCTGGGACTTGGGGAGCGGAGGGAGAGATCGGAAAGGAGAGGGCGCGGAATCCGCGACGGTCGAATCGGGCTTATATCCGGCCCCGTCGCGACGGCGGAAAAGCACGCACAAATAGGAAGCAGGCACAAGAGTGCGTGTCAAACTTTAAAACGAGGGCTTGCGAAGACGGTCCTTCAAAGTCACTCACGGCTTTAGGGAGCGAGTTAGGGTCAAGGGAGGGGAGAGGGGCGACAGTGAGAAGGGGAGAGAGAGAGCGCAATCACGTCGCGCTTTTCCGGCTCAATTAGCTCTTACCTCAGGTTCTGAGGAGGAATTCCCAGTCGAGAAGGTGGTTTAGTTTCCCGACTCTCTCTCTCTCTCTCGAACGCAGATACAGGAATGGATGTCTTCGATCCTGTTGAGTCACGCACGGATTTGACCAGCTGACGGGCGGCGTCAAGCTGGTTCCCTGGGACCGGGGACCTGCACGTTCCTTGACGAACAGACGACGCAACTCTCAAAGCCCTATCCAACACCGACCCACCCCCACTCCCCCCACTGCTTCGCTGCAAGACTGGGAGGAGATCCCACCCCTTCAGCCCACACCCGCCCCCCCGCAACATCAGAGCACTGGGATTCCCCGCCCACTTCCAACCCTCCGTAACTTCGCCCGCCTCCGCCCCTGCCTCAGCCCACCTGCTGCCGAAACCATAGAACAAGAATCACAGAAACCTGCGGCACAGACGGAGGTCATTCGGCCCATCGTGTCCCTGCCGGCCGACAAGATGCGATCCAGTTTAATCCCACTTTCCAGCTCTTGGTCCGTAGCCCTGTTGCACTTCAAGCGCATATCCAAGTACTTTTTAAATGCGATGAGGGTTCCTGCCTCTACCACCCTTTCAGGCAGTGAGTTCCAGACCCCACACAACCCTCTGGGCGAAGAACGTTCTCCTCAACTCCCCTCTAATCCTTCTCCCAATTACTTTCAATCTATGCCCCCTGGTTTTTGACCCCTCTGCTAAGGGAAATAGGTCCTTCCTATCCACTCTATCTCGGCCCCTCATAGTCTTCTACACCTCAATTAAATCTCCCCTCAGCCTCCTCTGTTCCAAGGAAAACAAACCCTCAGTCTATCCAATCTCTCCTCATCGCTAAAATTCCCCAGCCCAGGCAACATCCTCGTAAATCTCCTCTGCACCCTCTCTAGTGCAATCACATCCTTCCTGTAATGTGGTGACCAGAACTGCACGCAGTACTCTAGCTGCGGACTAACTAGTGTTTTATACAGTTCTAGCATAACCCCCCCCTGCTCTTGTATTCTATGCCACGGCTAATAAAGGCAAGTATCCCGGATGCCTTCTTAACCACCTTATCTACCAGTCCTGCTACCTTCAGGGATCTGTGGACATGCACTCCAAGGTCCCTCTGATCCTCTACACTTCTCAGTGTCCTACCAGATATTGTGCATTCCCTTTCCTTGTTAGCCCTCCCCAAATGCATTACCTCACACGTCTCCGGATTGAATTCCATTTGCAACTGTTCTGTCCACCTGACCAGTCCATTGATATCTTCCTGCAGTTTACAGCTTTCTTCCACACCATCAAACACACAGCCAATTGTTGCATCAGATGTATATACTCTAGGACTCGAGCTCCATAATCCGGGCCCACACTCCCCGGTGCCAGTACTGAGGGAGCGCTGCACTGTCAGAGGTAGATGTATATACTCTAGGACTCGAGCCCCATAATCCGGGCCCACACTCCCCGGTGCCAGTACTGAGGGAGCGCTGCACTGTCGGAGGTAGATGTATACACTCTAGGACTTGAGCCCCATAATCCAGGCCCACACTCCCTGGTGCCAGTACTGAGGGAGCGCTGCACTGTCGGAGGTAGATGTATATACTCTAGGACTGGAGCCCTATAATCCAGGCCCACACTCCCCGGTGCCAGTACTGAGGGAGCGCTGCACTGTTGGGGGTAGATGTATATACTCTAGGACTCGAGGTCCATAATCCAGGCCCACACTCCCCGGTGCCAGTACTGAGGGAGCGCTGTACTGTCGGAGGTAGATGTATATACTCTAGGACTCGAGGTCCATAATCCAGGCACACACTCCCTGGTGCCAGTACTGAGGGAGCGCTGCACTGTCGGAGGTAGATGTATATACTCTAGGACTCGAGCCCCATAATCCAGGCCCACACTCCCCGGTGCCAGTACTGAGGGAGCGCTGCACTGTCGGAGGTAGATGTATATACTCTAGGACTCGAGCCCCATAATCCAGGCCCACACTCCCCGGTGCCAGTACTGAGGGAGCGCTGCACTGTCGGAGGTAGATGTATATACTGTAGGACTCGAGCCCCATAATCCAGGCCCACACTCCCCGGTGCCAGTACTGAGGGAGTGCTGCACTGTCGGAGGTAGATGTATATACTCTAGGACTCGAGCCCCATAATCCAGGCCCACACTCCCCGGTGCCAGTACTGAGGGAGTGCTGCACTGTCGGAGGTAGATGTATATATTCTAGGACTCGAGCCCCATAATCCAGGCCCACACTCCCCGGTGCCAGTACTGAGGGAGCGCTGCACTGTCGGAGGTGCCGTCTTTCGGATGGGACATGAAAACGAGGGCACCGTCTGCCCTCTCAGGTGGACGTAGAAGATCTCACGGCCACCATTTTGAAGAAGAGCAGGGGGGAGTCCAGCTGCCGCGATGCCATCAAACAGGCCAAGCAGCCAATCACGTTGAGGAATTCTCACAGGCAGCAAACCGGGAAGTAAAAAGCAGGTTAAATTTTTAATGATGTTACAGAGAGCGAAATACAAATTGGGACAGACACAGAGGATGGAGGTAGAGGCTGAAATATCATAAACAAATTGAACAAAATTATTTGAACGACTATGTCATGTTTAATCACATTAATGGAAAAATGTGACATTCCACAAATATAAAATATATTTCTCAGGCCCAGAACGGTTGTACAGCAGTCAGTATGCTGTTCAGAACCCAGTTACCCCTCTTTCAGCAAGGTTTAGATTTTTTTTTGCGCGGGGGTGAGTGGGTTTAACAGCGTTATTCTGGAGTACAATCAAGTCAATTCTCATCCTCCTGTTCAAATCCCACCATGGCCCCTCGCCCCCTCCCTATCTCTGTAACATCCTCCAGTCCTACAATTCTCATCCTCCTGTTCAAATCCCTCAATGGCCCCTCACCCCTCCCTATCTCTGTAACCTCCTCCAGCCCCTACAATTCTCATCCTCCTGTTCAAATCCCTCCATGGCACTCGCCCCCCTCCCTATCTCTGTAACCTCCTCCAGCCCCTACAGTTCTCATCCTCCTGTTCAAATCCCTCCATGGCCCTCACCCCCTCCCTATCTCTGTAACCTCCTCCAGCCCTACGATTCTCATCCTCCTGTTCAAAAACCCTCCATGGCCACTCGCACCCCTCCCTATCTCTGTAACCTCCTCCAGCCCCTACAATTCTCATCCTCCTGTTCAAATCCCTCCATGGCCCTCACCCCCTCCCTATCTCTATAACCTCCTCCAGCCCCTACAATTCTCATCCTCCTGTTCAAATCCCTCCATGGCCCCTCGCACCCCTCCCTATCTCTGTAACCTCCTCCAGCCCCTACAATTCCAATCCTACTGTTCAAATCCCTCCATGGCCCTCGCTCCCTCCCTATCTCTGTAACCTTCTCCAGCCCCGACAATTCGCATACTCATGTTCAAATCCCTCCATGGCCCCTGGCCCCCTCCCTATCTCTGTAACCTCCTCCAGCCCC
This sequence comes from Somniosus microcephalus, assembly GCF_052327205.1. NCBI lineage: Eukaryota > Metazoa > Chordata > Chondrichthyes > Squaliformes > Somniosidae > Somniosus > Somniosus microcephalus. The sequence continues at coordinate 17,742,017 of NW_028225187.1, read as the reverse complement.
TACAATTCTCATCCTCCTGTTCAAACCCCTCCATGGCCCTTGCCCCTCCCTATCTCTGTAAACTCCTCCAGCCCTACAATTCTCATTCTCCTGTTCAAAACCCTCCATGGCCCTCGGCCCCCTCCCTATCTCTGTAACCTCCTCCAGCCCCTATAATTCTCATCCTCCTGTTCAAATTCCTCGATGGCCCTCGCCCCCTCCCTATCTCTGTAACCTCCTCCCGCCCCTACAATTCTCATCCTCCTGTTCAAATCCCTCCATGGCACTCGCCCCCTCCCTATTTCTGTCACCTCCTCCAGCCCCTACAATTCTCATCCTCCTGTTCAAATCCCTCCATGGCCCTCACCCCTCTCCCGATCTCTGTAACCTCCTCCAGCCCCTACAATTCTCATCCTCCTGTTCAAATCCCTCCATGGCCCTCGCTCCCTCCCTATCTCTGTAACCTCCTCCAGCCCTACAATTCTCATCCTCCTGTTCAAATCCCTCCATGGCCCTCGCCCCCTCCCTACCTCTGTAACCACCTCCAGCCCTACATCCTCCCGAGATCTCTGCGCTCCTCCAATTCTGGCGTCTTGAGCATCCCCGATTTCCATCGCTCCACCATTGGCGGCCGTGCCTTCAGCTGCCAGGGGCCCTGAGCTCTGGAATTCCCTCGCTAAACCTCTCCGCCTCTCTCCCCTCCTTTAAGACGCTCCTTAAAACCAACCTCTTTGACACAGCTTTTATTCAGCTGTCTTAATATCTCCTTATGTGTCTCAGTGTCAAATAAGATTTGATAATCGCTCCTGTGAAGCACCTTGGGACGTTTTACTACCTTAAAGGCGGGAATAGCAGCCCCTGTGTTTATTATAGAGATTAGCAGCCCCTGTGTATATTACAGAGAATAGCAGCCCCTGTGTATATTATAGAGATTAGCAGCCCCTGTGTATATTACAGAGAATAGCAGCCCCTGTGTATATTATAGAGAATAGCAGCCCCTGTGTATATTATAGAGAATAGCAGCTCCTGTGTATATTATAGAGAATAGCAGCCCCTGTGTATATTATAGAGATTAGCAGCCCCTGTGTATATTACAGAGAATAGCAGCCCCTGTGTATATTATAGAGATTAGCAGCCCCTGTGTATATTACAGAGAATAGCAGCCCCTGTGTATATTATAGAGAATAGCAGCCCCTGTGTATATTATAGAGAATAGCAGCTCCTGTGTATATTATAGAGAATAGCAGCCCCTGTGTATATTATAGAGAATAGCAGCCCCTGTGTATATTATAGAGAATAGCAGCCCCTGTGTATATTATAGAGAATAGCAGCCCCTGTGTATATTACAGAGAATAGCAGCCCCTGTGTATATTATAGAGATTAGCAGCCCCTGTGTATATAATAGAGAATAGCAGCCCCTGTGTATATTGTAGAGAATAGCAGCCCCTGTGTATATTATAGAGAATAGCAGCCCCTGTGTATATTATAGAGAATAGCAGACCCTGTGTATATTATAGAGAATAGCAGCCCCTGTGTATATTATAGAGAATAGCAGCCCCTGTGTATATTATAGGGAACAGCAGCCCCTGTGTATATTATAGAGAACAGCAGCCCCTGTGTATATTATAGAGAATAGCAGCCCCTGTGTATATTATAGAGATTAGCAGCCCCTGTGTATATTATAGAGAATAGCTGTCCCTGTGTATATTATAGAGAATAGCAGCCCCTGTGTATATTATAGAGAATAGCAGCCCCTGTGTATATTATAGAGAATAGCAGCCCCTGTGTATATTATAGAGAATAGCAGCCCCTGTGTATATTATAGAGATTAGCAGCCCCTGTGTATATTATAGAGAATAGCAGCCCCTGTGTATATTATAGAGAATAGCAGCTCCTGTGTATATTATAGAGAATAGCAGCCCCTGTGTATATTATAGAGATTAGCAGCCTCTGTGTATATTATAGAGAATAGCAGCCCCTGTGTATATTATAGAGAATAGCAGCCCCTGTGTATATTATAGAGAATAGCAGCCCCTGTGTATATTATAGAGAATAGCAGCCCCTGTGTATATTATAGAGAATAGCAGCCCCTGTGTATATTATAGAGATTAGCAGGCTCTGTGTATATTATAGAGAATAGCAGCCCCTGTGTATATTATAGAGAATAGCAGCCCCTGTGTATATTATAGAGATTAGCAGCCCCTGTGTATATTACAGAGAATAGCAGCCCCTGTGTATATTATAGAGATTAGCAGCCCCTGTGTATATAATAGAGAATAGCAGCCCCTGTGTATATTGTAGAGAATAGCAGCCCCTGTGTATATTATAGAGAATAGCAGCCCCTGTGTATATTATAGAGATTAGCAGCCCCTGTGTATATTATAGAGAATAGCAGCCCCTGTGTATATTATAGAGAATAGCAGCCCCTGTGTATATTATAGAGAATAGCAGCCCCAGTGTATATTATAGAGAATAGCAGCCCCTGTGTATATTATAGAGAATAGCAGCCCCTGTGTATATTATAGAGAATAGCAGCCCCTGTGTATATTATAGAGAATAGCAGCCCCTGTGTATATTATAGAGAATAGCAGCCCCTGTGTATATTATAGAGAATAGCAGCCCCTGTGTATATTATAGAGAATAGCAGCCCCTGTGTATATTATAGAGAATAGCAGCCCCTGTGTATATTATAGAGAATAGCAGCCCCTGTGTATATTATAGAGAATAGCAGCCCCTGTGTATATTATAGAGAATAGCAGCCCCTGTGTATATTATAGGGAATAGCAGCCCCTGTGTATATTATAGAGAATAGCAGCCCCTGTGTATATTATAGAGAATAGCAGCCTCTGTGCATATTATAGAGAATAGCAGCCCCTGTGTATATTATAGAGAATCGCAGCCCCTGTGTATATTATAGAGAATAGCAGCCCCTGTGCATATTATAGAGAATAGCAGCCCCTGTGTATATTATAGAGAATAGCAGCCCCTGTGTATATTATAGAGAAAAGCATCCCCTGTGTATATTATAGAGAATAGCAGCCCCTGTGTATATTATAGAGAATAGCAGCTCCTGTGTATATTATAGAGAATAGCAGCCCCTGTGTATATTATAGGGAATAGCAGCCCCTGTTTATATTATAGAGAATAGCAGCCCCTGTGTATATTATAGAGAATAGCAGCCCCTGTGTATATTATAGTGAATAGCAGCCCCTGTGTATATTATAGAGAATAGCAGCCCCTGTGTATATTATAGAGAATAGCAGCCCCTGTGTATATTATAGAGAATAGCAGCCCCTGTGTATATTATAGAGAATAGCAGCCCCTGTGAATATTATAGTTAATAGCAGCCTCTGTGTATATTATAGAGAATAGCAGCCCCTGTGTATATTATAGAGAATAGCAGCCCCTGTGTATATTGTAGAGAATAGCAGCTCCTGTGTATATTATAGAGAATAGCAGCCCCTGTGTATATTGTAGAGAATAGCAGCTCCTGTGTATATTATAGAGAATAGCAGCCCCTGTGAAAATTATAGAGAATAGCAGCCCCTGTGTATATTATAGAGAATAGCAGCCCCTGTGTATATTATAGAGAATAGCAGCCCCTGTGTATATTATAGAGAATATCAGCCCCTGTGTATATTATAGAGAATAGCAGCCCCTGTGTATATTATAGAGAATAGCAGCCCCTGTGTATATTATAGAGAATAGCAGCCTCTGTGTATATTATAGAGAATAGCAGCCCCTGTGTATATTATAGAGAATAGCAGCCTCTGTGTATATTATAGAGAATAGCAGCTCCTGTGTATATTATAGAGAATAGCAGACTCTGTGTATATTATAGAGAATAGCAGCTACTGTGTATATTATAGAGAATAGCAGCCTCTGTGTACATTATAGAGAATAGCAGCCCCTGTGTATATTATAGAGAATAGCAGCCCCTGTGTATATTATAGAGAATAGCAGCCCCTGTGTATATTATAGAGAATAGCAGCCCCTGTGTATATTATAGAGATTAGCAGCCCCTGTGTACATTATAGAGAATAGCAGCCCCTGTGTATATTATAGGGAATAGCAGCCCCTGTGAATATTATAGAGAATAGCAGCCTCTGTGTATATTATAGAGAATAGCAGCTCCTGTGTATATTATAGAGAATAGCAGCCCCTGTGTATATTATAGAGAATAGCAGCCCCTGTGTATATTACAGAGAATAGCAGCCCCTGTGTATATTATAGAGAATAGCAGCCCCTGTGTATATTATAGAGAATAGCAGCTCCTGTGTATATTATAGAGAATAGCAGCCCCTGTGTATATTATAGAGAATAGCAGCCCCTGTGTATATTATAGAGAATAGCAGCCCCTGTGTATATTGTAGAGAATAGCAGCCCCTGTGTATATTATAGAGAATAGCAGCCCCTGCGTATATTATAGAGAATAGCAGCCCCTGTGTATATTGTAGAGAATAGCAGCCCCTGTGCATATTATAGTGAATAGCAGCCCCTGTGTATATTATAGTGAATAGCAGCCCCTGTGTACATTATAGAGAATAGCAGCCCCTGTGTATATTGTAGGGAATAGCAGCTCCTGTGTATATTATAGAGAATAGCAGCCCCTGTGTATATTATAGAGAATAGCAGCTCCTGTGTATATTATAGAGAATAGCAGCCTCTGTGTATATTATAGAGAATAGCAGCTCCTGTGTATATTGTAGTGAATAGCAGCCTCTGTGTATATTATAGAGAATAGCAGCTCCTGTGTATATTATAGAGAATAGCAGCCCTTGTGTATATTATAGAGAATAGCAGCCCCTGTGTATATTATAGAGAATAGCAGCCCCTGTGTATATTATAGAGAATAGCAGCCCCTGTGTATATTATAGAGAATAGCAGCCCCTGTGTATATTATAGAGAATAGCAGCCCCTGTGTATATTATAGAGAATAGCAGCCCCTGTGTATATTATGGAGAATAGCAGCCCCTGTGTATATTATAGAGAATAGCAGCCCCTGTGTATATTATAGAGAATAGCAGCCCCTGTGTATATTATGGAGAATAGCAGCTCCTGTGTATATTATAGAGAATAGCAGCCCCGTGTATATTATAGAGAATAGCAGCCCCTGTGTATATTATAGAGAATAGCAGCCCCTGTGTATATTATAGAGAATAGCAGCCCCTTTGTATATTATAGAGAATAGCAGCCCCTGTGTATATTATGGAGAACAGCAGCCCCTGTGTATATTATAGAGAATAGCAGCCCCTGTGTATATTATAGAGAATAGCAGCCCCTGTGTATATTATGGAGAATAGCAGCTCCTGTGTATATTATGGAGAATAGCAGCCCCTGTGTATATTATAGAGAATAGCAGCCCCTGTGTATATTATAGGGAGTAGCAGCCCCTGTGTATATTATAGAGAATAGCAGCTCCTTTGTATATTATAGAGAATAGCAGCCCCTGTGTTTATTGTAGAGAATAGCAGCCCCTGTGTAAATTATAGAGAATAGCAGCCCCTGTGTATATTATAGAGAATAGCAGCCCCTGTGTATATTATAGAGAATAGCAGCCCCTGTGTATATTATAGAGAATAGCAGCCCCGGTGTATATTATAGAGAATAGCAGCTCCTGTGTATATTATAGAGAATAGCAGCTCCTGTGTATATTACAGAGAATAGCAGCCCCTGTGTTTATTATAGTGAATAGCAGCCCCTGTGTATATTATAGAGAATAGCAGCCCCTGTGTATATTACAGAGAATAGCAGCCCCTGTGTATATTATAGAGAATAGCAGCCCCTGTGTATATTATAGAGAATAGCAGCCCCTGTGTATATTATAGAGAATAGCAGCCCCTGTGTATATTACAGAGAATAGCAGCCTCTGTGTATATTACAGAGAATAGCAGCCCCTGTGTATATTACAGAGAATAGCAGCCCCTGTGTGTATTATAGAGAATAGCAGCCCCTGTGTATATTACAGAGAATAGCAGCCCCTGTGTATATTATAGAGAATAGCAGCCCCTGTGTATATTACAGAGAATAGCAGCCTCTGTGTATATTATAGAGAATAGCAGCCCCTGTGTATATTATAGGGAATAGCAGCCCCTGTGTATATTATAGAGAATAGCAGCCCCTGTGTATATTATAGAGAATAGCAGCCCCTGTGTATATTATAGAGAATAGCAGCTCCTGTGTATATTATAGAGAATAGCAGCCCCTGTGTATATTATAGAGAATAGCAGCCCCTGTGTATATTATAGAGAATAGCAGCCCCTGTGTATATTATAGAGAATAGCAGCCCCAGTGTATATGAAAGAGAACAGCAGCCCCTGTGTATATTATAGAGAATAGCAGCCCCTGTGTATATTATAGAGAATAGCAGCCCCTGTGTATATTATAGTGAATAGCAGCCCCAGTGTATATTATAGAGCATAGCAGCCCCTCTGTATATTACAGAGAATAGCAGCCCCTGTGTATATTATAGAGAATAGCAGCCCCTGTGTATATTATAGAGAATAGCAGCCCCAGTGTATATTATAGAGAATAGCAGCCCCTGTGTATATTATAGAGAATAGCAGCCCCTGTGTATATTATAGAGAATAGCAGCCCCTGTGTATATTATAGAGAATAGCAGCCCCTGTGTATATTATAGAGAATAGCAGCCCCTGTGTATATTATAGTGAATAGCAGCCCCAGTGTATATTATAGAGAATAGCAGCCCCTGTGTATATTATAGAGAATAGCAGCCCCTGTGTATATTATAGAGAATAGCAGCCCCTGTGTATATTATAGAGAATAGCAGCCCCTGTGTATATTATGGAGAATAGCAGCCTCTGTGTATATTATAGAGAATAGCAGCCCCTGTGTATATTATAGAGAATAGCAGCCCCTGTGTATATTATAGAGAATAGCAGCCCCTGTGTATATTATAGAGAATAGCTGTCCCTGTGTATATTATAGAGAATAGCAGCCCCTGTGTATATTATAGAGAATAGCAGCCCCTGTGTATATTATAGAGAATAGCAGCCCCTGTGTATATTATAGAGAATAGCAGCCCCTGTGTATATTATAGAGATTAGCAGCCCCTGTGTATATAATAGAGAATAGCAGCCCCTGTGTATATTATAGAGAATAGCAGCTCCTGTGTATATTATAGAGAATAGCAGCACCTGTGTATATTATAGAGATTAGCAGCCTCTGTGTATATTATAGAGAATAGCAGCCCCTGTGTATATTATAGAGAATAGCAGCCCCTGTGTATATTATAGAGAATAGCAGCCCCTGTGTATATTATAGAGAATAGCAGCCCCTGTGTATATTATAGAGAATAGCAGCCCCTGTGTATATTATAGAGATTAGCAGCCTCTGTGTATATTATAGAGAATAGCAGCCCCTGTGTAAATTATAGAGAATAGCAGCCCCTGTGTATATTATAGAGAATAGCAGCCCCTGTGTATATTATAGAGATTAGCAGCCCCTGTGTATATTATAGAGAATAGCAGCCCCTGTGTATATTATAGAGAATAGCAGCCCCTGTGTTTATTATAGAGAATAGCAGCCCCAGTGTATATTATAGAGAATAGCAGCCCCTGTGTATATTATAGAGAATAGCAGCCCCTGTGTATATTATAGAGAATAGCAGCCCCTGTGTATATTATAGAGAATAGCAGCCCCTGTGTATATTATAGAGAATAGCAGCCCCTGTGTATATTATAGAGAATAGCAGCCCCTGTGTATATTATAGAGAATAGCAGCCCCTGTGTATATTATAGAGAATAGCAGCCCCTGTGTATATTGTAGAGAATAGCAGCCCCTGTGTATATTATAGAGAATAGCAGCCCCTGTGTATATTATAGGGAATAGCAGCCCCTGTGTATATTATAGAGAATAGCAGCCCCTGTGTATATTATAGAGAATAGCAGCCTCTGTGCATATTATAGAGAATAGCAGCCCCTGTGTATATTATAGAGAATCGCAGCCCCTGTGTATATTATAGAGAATAGCAGCCCCTGTGCATATTATAGAGAATAGCAGCCCCTGTGTATATTATAGAGAAAAGCAGCCCCTGTGTATATTATAGAGAATAGCAGCCCCTGTGTATATTATAGAGAATAGCAGCTCCTGTGTATATTATAGAGAATAGCAGCCCCTGTGTATGTTATAGGGAATAGCAGCCCCTGTTTATATTATAGAGAATAGCAGCCCCTGTGTATATTATAGAGAATAGCAGCCCCTGTGTATATTATAGTGAATAGCAGCCCCTGTGTATATTATAGAGAATAGCAGCCCCTGTGTATATTGTAGAGAATAGCAGCTCCTGTGTATATTTTAGAGAATAGCAGCCCCTGTGTATATTATAGAGAATAGCAGCCCCTGTGTATATTATAGAGAATAGCAGCCCCTGTGTATATTATAGGGAATAGCAGCCCCTGTGTATATTATAGAGAATAGCAGCCCCTGTGTATATTGTAGAGAATAGCAGTTCCTGTGTATATTATAGTGAATAGCAGCTCCTGTGTATATTATAGTGAATAGCAGCCCCTGTGTATATTATAGAGAATAGCAGCTCCTGTGTATATTATAGAGAATAGCAGCCCCTGTGTATATTATAGAGAATAGCAGCCCCTGTGTATATTATAGAGAATAGCAGCCCCTGTGTATACTGTAGAGAATAGCAGCCCCTGTGTATATTATAGAGAATAGCAGCCCCTGCGTATATTATAGAGAATAGCAGCCCCTGTGTATATTGTAGAGAATAGCAGCCCCTGTGCATATTATAGAGAATAGCAGCCCCTGTGTATATTATAGTGAATAGCAGCCCCTGTGTACATTATAGAGAATAGCAGCCCCTGTGTATATTATAGGGAATAGCAGCTCCTGTGTATATTATAGAGAATAGCAGCCCCTGTGTATATTATAGAGAATAGCAGCTCCTGTGTATATTATAGAGAATAGCAGCCTCTGTGTATATTATAGAGAATAGCAGCTCCTGTGTATATTGTAGTGAATAGCAGCCTCTGTGTATATTATAGAGAATAGCAGCTCCTGTGTATATTATAGAGAATAGCAGCCCTTGTGTATATTATAGAGAATAGCAGCCCCTGTGGATATTATAGAGAATAGCAGCCCCTGTGTATATTATAGAGAATAGCAGCCCCTGTGTATATTATAGAGAATAGCAGCCCCTGTGTATATTATAGAGAATAGCAGCCCCTGTGTATATTATAGAGAATAGCAGCCCCTGTGTATATTATGGAGAATAGCAGCCCCTGTGTATATTATAGAGAATAGCAGCCCCTGTGTATATTATAGAGAATAGCAGCCCCTGTGTATATTATAGAGAATAGCAGCCCCTGTGTATATTATAGAGAATAGCAGCCCCTTTGTATATTAAAGAGAATAGCAGCCCCTGTGTATATTATGGAGAACAGCAGCCCCTGTGTATATTATAGAGAATAGCAGCCCCTGTGTATATTATAAAGAATAGCAGCCCCTGTGTATATTATGGAGAATAGCAGCTCCTGTGTATATTATGGAGAATAGCAGCCCCTGTGTATATTATAGAGAATAGCAGCCCCTGTGTATTTTATAGGGAGTAGCAGCCCCTGTGTATATTATAGAGAATAGCAGCTCCTTTGTATATTATAGAGAATAGCAGCCCCTGTGTTTATTGTAGAGCATAGCAGCCCCTGTGTAAATTATAGAGAATAGCAGCCCCTGTGTATATTATAGAGAATAGCAGCCCCTGTGTATATTATAGAGAATAGCAGCCCCTGTGTATATTATAGAGAATAGCAGCCCCGGTGTATATTATAGAGAATAGCAGCTCCTGTGTATATTATAGAGAATAGCAGCTCCTGTGTATATTACAGAGAATAGCAGCCCCTGTGTTTATTATAGTGAATAGCAGCCCCTGTGTATATTATAGAGAATAGCAGCCCCTGTGTATATTACAGAGAATAGCAGCCCCTGTGTATATTATAGAGAATAGCAGCCCCTGTGTATATTATAGAGAATAGCAGCCCCTGTGTATATTATAGAGAATAGCAGCCCCTGTGTATATTACAGAGAATAGCAGCCTCTGTGTATATTACAGAGAATAGCAGCCCCTGCGTATATTACAGAGAATAGCAGCCCCTGTGTATATTATAGAGAATAGCAGCCCCTGTGTGTATTACAGAGAATAGCAGCCCCTGTGTATATTATAGAGAATAGCAGCCCCTGTGTATATTACAGAGAATAGCAGCCTCTGTGTATATTATAGAGAATAGCAGCCCCTGTGTATATTATAGGGAATAGCAGCCCCTGTGTATATTATAGAGAATAGCAGCCCCTGTGTATATTATAGAGAATAGCAGCCCCTGTGTATATTATAGAGAATAGCAGCTCCTGTGTATATTATAGAGAATAGCAGCCCCTGTGTATATTATAGAGAATAGCAGCCCCTGTGTATATTATAGAGAATAGCAGCCCCTGTGTATATTATAGAGAATAGCAGCCCCAGTGTATATGAAAGAGAACAGCAGCCCCTGTGTATATTATAGAGAATAGCAGCCCCTGTGTATATTATAGAGAATAGCAGCCCCTGTGTATATTATAGTGAATAGCAGCCCCAGTGTATATTATAGAGCATAGCAGCCCCTCTGTATATTACAGAGAATAGCAGCCCCTGTGTATATTATAGAGAATAGCAGCCCCTGTGTATATTATAGAGAATAGCAGCCCCAGTGTATATTATAGAGAATAGCAGCCTCTGTGTGTATTATAGAGAATAGCAGCCACTGTGTATATTATAGAGAATAGCAGCCCCTGTGTATATTATAGAGAATAGCAGCCCCTGTGTATATTATAGAGAATAGCAGCCCCTGTGTATATTATAGAGAATAGCAGCCCCTGTGTATATTATAGTGAATAGCAGCCCCAGTGTATATTATAGAGAATAGCAGCCCCTGTGTATATTATAGAGAATAGCAGCCCCTGTGTATATTATAGAGAATAGCAGCCCCTGTGTATATTATAGAGAATAGCAGACCCTGTGTATATTATGGAGAATAGCAGCCTCTGTGTATATTATAGAGAATAGCAGCCCCTGTGTATATTATAGAGAATAGCTGTCCCTGTGTATATTATAGAGAATAGCAGCCCCTGTGTATATTATAGAGAATAGCAGCCCCTGTGTATATTATAGAGAATAGCAGCCCCTGTGTATATTATAGAGAATAGCTGTCCCTGTGTATATTATAGAGAATAGCAGCCCCTGTGTATATTATAGAGAATAGCAGCCCCTGTGTATATTATAGAGATTAGCAGCCCCTGTGTATATTATAGAGAATAGCTGTCCCTGTGTATATTATAGAGAATAGCAGCCCCTGTGTATATTATAGAGAATAGCAGCCCCTGTGTATATTATAGAGAATAGCAGCCCCTGTGTATATTATAGAGAATAGCAGCCCCTGTGTATATTATAGAGATTAGCAGCCCCTGTGTATATTATAGAGAATAGCAGCCCCTGTGTATATTATAGAGAATAGCAGCCCCTGTGTATATTATAGAGAATAGCAGCTCCTGTGTATATTATAGAGAATAGCAGCCCCTGTGTATGTTATAGGGAATAGCAGCCCCTGTTTATATTATAGAGAATAGCAGCCCCTGTGTATATTATAGAGAATAGCAGCCCCTGTGTATATTATAGTGAATAGCAGCCCCTGTGTATATTATAGAGAATAGCAGCCCCTGTGTATATTGTAGAGAATAGCAGCTCCTGTGTATATTTTAGAGAATAGCAGCCCCTGTGTATATTATAGAGAATAGCAGCCCCTGTGTATATTATAGAGAATAGCAGCCCCTGTGTATATTATAGGGAATAGCAGCCCCTGTGTATATTATAGAGAATAGCAGCCCCTGTGTATATTGTAGAGAATAGCAGTTCCTGTGTATATTATAGTGAATAGCAGCTCCTGTGTATATTATAGTGAATAGCAGCCCCTGTGTATATTATAGAGAATAGCAGCTCCTGTGTATATTATAGAGAATAGCAGCCCCTGTGTATATTATAGAGAATAGCAGCCCCTGTGTATATTATAGAGAATAGCAGCCCCTGTGTATACTGTAGAGAATAGCAGCCCCTGTGTATATTATAGAGAATAGCAGCCCCTGCGTATATTATAGAGAATAGCAGCCCCTGTGTATATTGTAGAGAATAGCAGCCCCTGTGCATATTATAGTGAATAGCAGCCCCTGTGTATATTATAGTGAATAGCAGCCCCTGTGTACATTATAGAGAATAGCAGCCCCTGTGTATATTATAGGGAATAGCAGCTCCTGTGTATATTATAGAGAATAGCAGCCCCTGTGTATATTATAGAGAATAGCAGCTCCTGTGTATATTATAGAGAATAGCAGCCTCTGTGTATATTATAGAGAATAGCAGCTCCTGTGTATATTGTAGTGAATAGCAGCCTCTGTGTATATTATAGAGAATAGCAGCTCCTGTGTATATTATAGAGAATAGCAGCCCTTGTGTATATTATAGAGAATAGCAGCCCCTGTGGATATTATAGAGAATAGCAGCCCCTGTGTATATTATAGAGAATAGCAGCCCCTGTGTATATTATAGAGAATAGCAGCCCCTGTGTATATTATAGAGAATAGCAGCCCCTGTGTATATTATAGAGAATAGCAGCCCCTGTGTATATTATGGAGAATAGCAGCCCCTGTGTATATTATAGAGAATAGCAGCCCCTGTGTATATTATAGAGAATAGCAGCCCCTGTGTATATTATAGAGAATAGCAGCCCCTGTGTATATTATAGAGAATAGCAGCCCCTTTGTATATTAAAGAGAATAGCAGCCCCTGTGTATATTATGGAGAACAGCAGCCCCTGTGTATATTATAGAGAATAGCAGCCCCTGTGTATATTATAAAGAATAGCAGCCCCTGTGTATATTATGGAGAATAGCAGCTCCTGTGTATATTATGGAGAATAGCAGCCCCTGTGTATATTATAGAGAATAGCAGCCCCTGTGTATATTATAGAGAATAGCAGCCCCTGTGTATATTATAGAGAATAGCAGCCCCTTTGTATATTAAAGAGAATAGCAGCCCCTGTGTATATTATGGAGAACAGCAGCCCCTGTGTATATTATAGAGAATAGCAGCCCCTGTGTATATTATAAAGAATAGCAGCCCCTGTGTATATTATGGAGAATAGCAGCTCCTGTGTATATTATGGAGAATAGCAGCCCCTGTGTATATTATAGAGAATAGCAGCCCCTGTGTATTTTATAGGGAGTAGCAGCCCCTGTGTATATTATAGAGAATAGCAGCTCCTTTGTATATTATAGAGAATAGCAGCCCCTGTGTTTATTGTAGAGAATAGCAGCCCCTGTGTAAATTATAGAGAATAGCAGCCCCTGTGTATATTATAGAGAATAGCAGCCCCTGTGTATATTATAGAGAATAGCAGCCCCTGTGTATATTATAGAGAATAGCAGCCCCGGTGTATATTATAGAGAATAGCAGCTCCTGTGTATATTATAGAGAATAGCAGCTCCTGTGTATATTACAGAGAATAGCAGCCCCTGTGTTTATTATAGTGAATAGCAGCCCCTGTGTATATTATAGAGAATAGCAGCCCCTGTGTATATTACAGAGAATAGCAGCCCCTGTGTATATTATAGAGAATAGCAGCCCCTGTGTATATTATAGAGAATAGCAGCCCCTGTGTATATTATAGAGAATAGCAGCCCCTGTGTATATTACAGAGAATAGCAGCCTCTGTGTATATTACAGAGAATAGCAGCCCCTGCGTATATTACAGAGAATAGCAGCCCCTGTGTATATTATAGAGAATAGCAGCCCCTGTGTGTATTACAGAGAATAGCAGCCCCTGTGTATATTATAGAGAATAGCAGCCCCTGTGTATATTACAGAGAATAGCAGCCTCTGTGTATATTATAGAGAATAGCAGCCCCTGTGTATATTATAGGGAATAGCAGCCCCTGTGTATATTATAGAGAATAGCAGCCCCTGTGTATATTATAGAGAATAGCAGCCCCTGTGTATATTATAGAGAATAGCAGCTCCTGTGTATATTATAGAGAATAGCAGCCCCTGTGTATATTATAGAGAATAGCAGCCCCTGTGTATATTATAGAGAATAGCAGCCCCTGTGTATATTATAGAGAATAGCAGCCCCAGTGTATATGAAAGAGAACAGCAGCCCCTGTGTATATTATAGAGAATAGCAGCCCCTGTGTATATTATAGAGAATAGCAGCCCCTGTGTATATTATAGTGAATAGCAGCCCCAGTGTATATTATAGAGCATAGCAGCCCCTCTGTATATTACAGAGAATAGCAGCCCCTGTGTATATTATAGAGAATAGCAGCCCCTGTGTATATTATAGAGAATAGCAGCCCCAGTGTATATTATAGAGAATAGCAGCCCCTGTGTGTATTATAGAGAATAGCAGCCACTGTGTATATTATAGAGAATAGCAGCCCCTGTGTATATTATAGAGAATAGCAGCCCCTGTGTATATTATAGAGAATAGCAGCCCCTGTGTATATTATAGAGAATAGCAGCCCCTGTGTATATTATAGTGAATAGCAGCCCCAGTGTATATTATAGAGAATAGCAGCCCCTGTGTATATTATAGAGAATAGCAGCCCCTGTGTATATTATAGAGAATAGCAGCCCCTGTGTATATTATAGAGAATAGCAGACCCTGTGTATATTATGGAGAATAGCAGCCTCTGTGTATATTATAGAGAATAGCAGCCCCTGTGTATATTATAGAGAATAGCTGTCCCTGTGTATATTATAGAGAATAGCAGCCCCTGTGTATATTATAGAGAATAGCAGCCCCTGTGTATATTATAGAGAATAGCAGCCCCTGTGTATATTATAGAGAATAGCTGTCCCTGTGTATATTATAGAGAATAGCAGCCCCTGTGTATATTATAGAGAATAGCAGCCCCTGTGTATATTATAGAGATTAGCAGCCCCTGTGTATATTATAGAGAATAGCTGTCCCTGTGTATATTATAGAGAATAGCAGCCCCTGTGTATATTATAGAGAATAGCAGCCCCTGTGTATATTATAGAGAATAGCAGCCCCTGTGTATATTATAGAGAATAGCAGCCCCTGTGTATATTATAGAGATTAGCAGCCCCTGTGTATATTATAGAGAATAGCAGCCCCTGTGTATATTATAGAGAATAGCAGCTCCTGTGTATATTATAGAGAATAGCAGCCCCTGTGTATATTATAGAGATTAGCAGCCTCTGTGTATATTATAGAGAATAGCAGCCCCTGTGTATATTATAGAGAATAGCAGCCCCTGTGTATATTATAGAGAATAGCAGCCCCTGTGTATATTATAGAGAATAGCAGCCCCTGTGTATATTATAGAGAATAGCAGCCCCTGTGTATATTATAGAGATTAGCAGGCTCTGTGTATATTATAGAGAATAGCAGCCCCTGTGTATATTATAGAGAATAGCAGCCCCTGTGTATATTATAGAGATTAGCAGCCCCTGTGTATATTACAGAGAATAGCAGCCCCTGTGTATATTATAGAGATTAGCAGCCCCTGTGTATATAATAGAGAATAGCAGCCCCTGTGTATATTGTAGAGAATAGCAGCCCCTGTGTATATTATAGAGAATAGCAGCCCCTGTGTATATTATAGAGATTAGCAGCCCCTGTGTATATTATAGAGAATAGCAGCCCCTGTGTATATTATAGAGAATAGCAGCCCCTGTGTATATTATAGAGAATAGCAGCCCCAGTGTATATTATAGAGAATAGCAGCCCCTGTGTATATTATAGAGAATAGCAGCCCCTGTGTATATTATAGAGAATAGCAGCCCCTGTGTATATTATAGAGAATAGCAGCCCCTGTGTATATTATAGAGAATAGCAGCCCCTGTGTATATTATAGAGAATAGCAGCCCCTGTGTATATTATAGAGAATAGCAGCCCCTGTGTATATTATAGAGAATAGCAGCCCCTGTGTATATTATAGAGAATAGCAGCCCCTGTGTATATTATAGAGAATAGCAGCCCCTGTGTATATTATAGAGAATAGCAGCCCCTGTGTATATTATAGGGAATAGCAGCCCCTGTGTATATTATAGAGAATAGCAGCCCCTGTGTATATTATAGAGAATAGCAGCCTCTGTGCATATTATAGAGAATAGCAGCCCCTGTGTATATTATAGAGAATCGCAGCCCCTGTGTATATTATAGAGAATAGCAGCCCCTGTGCATATTATAGAGAATAGCAGCCCCTGTGTATATTATAGAGAATAGCAGCCCCTGTGTATATTATAGAGAAAAGCATCCCCTGTGTATATTATAGAGAATAGCAGCCCCTGTGTATATTATAGAGAATAGCAGCTCCTGTGTATATTATAGAGAATAGCAGCCCCTGTGTATATTATAGGGAATAGCAGCCCCTGTTTATATTATAGAGAATAGCAGCCCCTGTGTATATTATAGAGAATAGCAGCCCCTGTGTATATTATAGTGAATAGCAGCCCCTGTGTATATTATAGAGAATAGCAGCCCCTGTGTATATTATAGAGAATAGCAGCCCCTGTGTATATTATAGAGAATAGCAGCCCCTGTGTATATTATAGAGAATAGCAGCCCCTGTGAATATTATAGTTAATAGCAGCCTCTGTGTATATTATAGAGAATAGCAGCCCCTGTGTATATTATAGAGAATAGCAGCCCCTGTGTATATTGTAGAGAATAGCAGCTCCTGTGTATATTATAGAGAATAGCAGCCCCTGTGTATATTGTAGAGAATAGCAGCTCCTGTGTATATTATAGAGAATAGCAGCCCCTGTGAAAATTATAGAGAATAGCAGCCCCTGTGTATATTATAGAGAATAGCAGCCCCTGTGTATATTATAGAGAATAGCAGCCCCTGTGTATATTATAGAGAATATCAGCCCCTGTGTATATTATAGAGAATAGCAGCCCCTGTGTATATTATAGAGAATAGCAGCCCCTGTGTATATTATAGAGAATAGCAGCCTCTGTGTATATTATAGAGAATAGCAGCCCCTGTGTATATTATAGAGAATAGCAGCCTCTGTGTATATTATAGAGAATAGCAGCTCCTGTGTATATTATAGAGAATAGCAGACTCTGTGTATATTATAGAGAATAGCAGCTACTGTGTATATTATAGAGAATAGCAGCCTCTGTGTACATTATAGAGAATAGCAGCCCCTGTGTATATTATAGAGAATAGCAGCCCCTGTGTATATTATAGAGAATAGCAGCCCCTGTGTATATTATAGAGAATAGCAGCCCCTGTGTATATTATAGAGATTAGCAGCCCCTGTGTACATTAGAGAGAATAGCAGCCCCTGTGTATATTATAGGGAATAGCAGCCCCTGTGAATATTATAGAGAATAGCAGCCTCTGTGTATATTATAGAGAATAGCAGCTCCTGTGTATATTATAGAGAATAGCAGCCCCTGTGTATATTATAGAGAATAGCAGCCCCTGTGTATATTACAGAGAATAGCAGCCCCTGTGTATATTATAGAGAATAGCAGCCCCTGTGTATATTATAGAGAATAGCAGCTCCTGTGTATATTATAGAGAATAGCAGCCCCTGTGTATATTATAGAGAATAGCAGCCCCTGTGTATATTATAGAGAATAGCAGCCCCTGTGTATATTGTAGAGAATAGCAGCCCCTGTGTATATTATAGAGAATAGCAGCCCCTGCGTATATTATAGAGAATAGCAGCCCCTGTGTATATTGTAGAGAATAGCAGCCCCTGTGCATATTATAGTGAATAGCAGCCCCTGTGTATATTATAGTGAATAGCAGCCCCTGTGTACATTATAGAGAATAGCAGCCCCTGTGTATATTATAGGGAATAGCAGCTCCTGTGTATATTATAGAGAATAGCAGCCCCTGTGTATATTATAGAGAATAGCAGCTCCTGTGTATATTATAGAGAATAGCAGCCTCTGTGTATATTATAGAGAATAGCAGCTCCTGTGTATATTGTAGTGAATAGCAGCCTCTGTGTATATTATAGAGAATAGCAGCTCCTGTGTATATTATAGAGAATAGCAGCCCTTGTGTATATTATAGAGAATAGCAGCCCCTGTGTATATATAGAGAATAGCAGCCCCTGTGTATATTATAGAGAATAGCAGCCCTGTGTATATTATAGAGAATAGCAGCCCCTGTGTATATTATAGAGAATAGCAGCTCCTGTGTATATTATAGAGAATAGCAGCCTCTGTGTATATTATAGAGAATAGCAGCTCCTGTGTATATTGTAGAGAATAGCAGCCCCTGTGCATATTATAGTGAATAGCAGGCCCCTGTGTATATTATAGTGAATAGCAGCCCCTGTGTACATTATAGAGAATAGCAGCCCCTGTGTATATTATAGGGAATAGCAGCTCCTGTGTATATTATAGAGAATAGCAGCCCCTGTGTATATTATAGAGAATAGCAGCTCCTGTGTATATTATAGAGAATAGCAGCCTCTGTGTATATTATAGAGAATAGCAGCTCCTGTGTAATTGTAGTGAATAGCAGCCTCTGTGTATATTATAGAGAATAGCAGCTCCTGTGTATATTATAGAGAATAGCAGCCCTTGTGTATATTATAGAGAATAGCAGCCCTGTGTATATTATAGAGAATAGCAGCCCCTGTGTATATTATAGAGAATAGCAGCCCCTGTGTATATTATAGAGAATAGCAGCCCCTGTGTATATTATAGAGAATAGCAGCCCCTGTGTATATTATAGAGAATAGCAGCCCTGTGTAATTATGGAGAATAGCAGCCCTGTGTATATTATAGAGAATAGCAGCCCCTGTGTATATTATAGAGAATAGCAGCCCCTGTGTATATTATGGAGAATAGCAGCTCCTGTGTATATTATAGAGAATAGCAGGCCCGTGTATATTATAGAGAATAGCAGCCCCTGTGTATATTATAGAGATAGCAGCCCCTGTGTATATTATAGAGAATAGCAGCCCCTTTGTATATTATAGAGAATAGCAGCCCCTGTGTATATTATGGAGAACAGCAGCCCCTGTGTATATTATAGAGAATAGCAGCCCCTGTGTATATTATAGAGAATAGCAGCCCCTGTGTATATTATGGAGAATAGCAGCTCCTGTGTATATTATGGAGAATAGCAGCCCCTGTGTATATTATAGAGAATAGCAGCCCCTGTGTATATTATAGGGAGTAGCAGCCCCTGTGTATATTATAGAGAATAGCAGCTCCTTTGTATATTATAGAGAATAGCAGCCCCTGTGTTTATTGTAGAGAATAGCAGCCCCTGTGTAAATTATAGAGAATAGCAGCCCCTGTGTATATTATAGAGAATAGCAGCCCTGTGTATATTATAGAGAATAGCAGCCCCTGTGTATATTATAGAGAATAGCAGCCCCGGTGTATATTATAGAGAATAGCAGCTCCTGTGTATATTATAGAGAATAGCAGCTCCTGTGTATATTACAGAGAATAGCAGCCCCTGTGTTTATTATAGTGAATAGCAGCCCCTGTGTATTATAGAGAATAGCAGCCCCTGTGTATATTACAGAGAATAGCAGCCCCTGTGTATATTATAGAGAATAGCAGCCCCTGTGTATATTATAGAGAATAGCAGCCCTGTGTATATTATAGAGAATAGCAGCCCCTGTGTATATTACAGAGAATAGCAGCCTCTGTGTATATTACAGAGAATAGCAGCCCTGTGTATATTACAGAGAATAGCAGCCCCTGTGTATATTATAGAGAATAGCAGCCCCTGTGTATATTACAGAGATAGCAGCCCCTGTGTATATTATAGAGAATAGCAGCCCCTGTGTATATTACAGAGAATAGCAGCCTCTGTGTATATTATAGAGAATAGCAGCCCCTGTGTATATTATAGGGAATAGCAGCCCCTGTGTATATTATAGAGAATAGCAGCCCCTGTGTATATTATAGAGAATAGCAGCCCCTGTGTATATTATAGAGAATAGCAGCTCCTGTGTATATTATAGAGAATAGCAGCCCCTGTGTATATTATAGAGAATAGCAGCCCCTGTGTATATTATAGAGAATAGCAGCCCCAGTGTATATGAAAGAGAACAGCAGCCCCTGTGTATATTATAGAGAATAGCAGCCCCTGTGTATATTATAGAGAATAGCAGCCCCTGTGTATATTATAGTGAATAGCAGCCCCAGTGTATATTATAGAGCATAGCAGCCCCTCTGTATATTACAGAGAATAGCAGCCCCTGTGTATATTATAGAGAATAGCAGCCCTGTGTATATTATAGAGAATAGCAGCCCCAGTGTATATTATAGAGAATAGCAGCCCCTGTGTATATTATAGAGAATAGCAGCCCTGTGTATATTATAGAGAATAGCAGCCCCTGTGTATATTATAGAGAATAGCAGCCCCTGTGTATATTATAGAGAATAGCAGCCCCTGTGTATATTATAGTGAATAGCAGCCCCAGTGTATATTATAGAGAATAGCAGCCCCTGTGTATATTATAGAGAATAGCAGCCCCTGTGTATATTATAGAGAATAGCAGCCCCTGTGTATATTATAGAGAATAGCAGCCCCTGTGTATATTATGGAGAATAGCAGCCTCTGTGTATATTATAGAGAATAGCAGCCCCTGTGTATATTATAGAGAATAGCAGCCCCTGTGTATATATAGAGAATAGCAGCTCCTGTGTATATTATAGAGAATAGCAGCCCCTGTGTATATTATAGAGAATAGCAGCCCTGTGTATATTATAGAGAATAGCAGCCCCTGTGTATATTATGGAGAATAGCAGCCTCTGTGTATATTATAGAGAATAGCAGCCCCTGTGTATATTATAGAGAATAGCAGCCCTGTGTATATTATAGAGAATAGCAGCCCCTGTGTATATTACAGAGAATAGCAGCCCCTGTGTATATTATAGAGAATAGCAGCCCCTGTGTATATTACAGAGAATAGCAGCCTCTGTGTATATTATAGAGAATAGCAGCCCCTGTGTATATTATAGGGAATAGCAGCCCCTGTGTAATTATAGAGAATAGCAGCCCCTGTGTATATTATAGAGAATAGCAGCCCCTGTGTATATTATAGAGAATAGCAGCTCCTGTGTATATTATAGAGAATAGCAGCCCCTGTGTATATTATAGAGAATAGCAGCCCTGTGTATATTATAGAGAATAGCAGCCCCTGTGTATATTATAGAGAATAGCAAGCCCCAGTGTATATGAAAGAGAACAGCAGCCCCTGTGTATATTATAGAGAATAGCAGCCCCTGTGTATATTATAGAGAATAGCAGCCCCTGTGTATATTATAGTGAATAGCAGCCCCAGTGTATATTATAGAGCATAGCAGCCCCTCTGTATATTACAGAGAATAGCAGCCCCTGTGTATATTATAGAGAATAGCAGCCCCTGTGTATATTATAGAGAATAGCAGCCCCAGTGTATATTATAGAGAATACAGCCCCTGTGTATATTATAGAGAATAGCAGCCCCTGTGTATATTATAGAGAATAGCAGCCCCTGTGTATATTATAGAGAATAGCAGCCCTGTGTTATTATAGAGAATAGCAGCCCCTGTGTATATTATAGTGAATAGCAGCCCCAGTGTATATATAGAGAATAGCAGCCCTGTGTATATATAGAGAATAGCAGCCCCTGTGTATATTATAGAGAATAGCAGCCCCTGTGTATATTATAGAGAATAGCAGCCCCTGTGTATATTATGGAGAATAGCAGCCTCTGTGTATATATAGAGAATAGCAGCCCCTGTGTATATTATAGAGAATAGCAGCCCCTGTGTATATTATAGAGAATAGCAGCCCCTGTGTATATTATAGAGAATAGCTGTCCCTGTGTATATTATAGAGAATAGCAGCCCCTGTGTATATTATAGAGAATAGCAGCCCTGTGTATATTATAGAGAATAGCAGCCCCTGTGTATATTATAGAGAATAGCAGCCCCTGTGTATATTATAGAGATTAGCAGCCCCTGTGTATATAATAGAGAATAGCAGCCCCTGTGTATATTATAGAGAATAGCAGCTCCTGTGTATATTATAGAGAATAGCAGCCCCTGTGTATATTATAGAGATTAGCAGCCTCTGTGTATATTATAGAGAATAGCAGCCCTGTGTATATTATAGAGAATAGCAGCCCCTGTGTATATTATAGAGAATAGCAGCCCCTGTGTATATTATAGAGAATAGCAGCCCCTGTGTATATTATAGAGAATAGCAGCCCCTGTGTATATTATAGAGATTAGCAGCCTCTGTGTATATTATAGAGAATAGCAGCCCCTGTGTAAATTATAGAGAATAGCAGCCCTGTGTATATTATAGAGAATAGCAGCCCCTGTGTATATTATAGAGATTAGCAGCCCCTGTGTATATTATAGAGAATAGCAGCCCCTGTGTATATTATAGAGAATAGCAGCCCCTGTGTTTATTATAGAGAATAGCAGCCCCAGTGTATATTATAGAGAATGAGCAGCCCTGTGTATATTATAGAGAATAGCAGCCCCTGTGTATATTATAGAGAATAGCAGCCCCTGTGTATATTATAGAGAATAGCAGCCCCTGTGTATATTATAGAGAATAGCAGCCCCTGTGTATATTATAGAGAATAGCAGCCTCTGTGCATATTATAGAGAATAGCAGCCCCTGTGTATATTATAGAGAATCGCAGCCCCTGTGTATATTATAGAGAATAGCAGCCCCTGTGCATATTATAGAGAATAGCAGCCCCTGTGTATATTATAGAGAAAAGCAGCCCCTGTGTATATTATAGAGAATAGCAGCCCCTGTGTATATTATAGAGAATAGCAGCTCCTGTGTATATTATAGAGAATAGCAGCCCCTGTGTATGATATAGGGAATAGCAGCCCCTGTTTATATTATAGAGATAGCAGCCCCTGTGTATATTATAGAGAATAGCAGCCCCTGTGTATATTATAGTGAATAGCAGCCCCTGTGTATATTATAGAGAATAGCAGCCCCTGTGTATATTATAGAGAATAGCAGCCCCTGTGTATATTATATAGAATAGCAGCCCCTGTGTATATTATAGAGAATAGCAGCCCCTGTGTATATTGTAGAGAATAGCAGCTCCTGTGTATATTTTAGAGAATAGCAGCCCCTGTGTATATTATAGAGAATAGCAGCCCCTGTGTATATTATAGAGAATAGCAGCCCCTGTGTATATTATAGGGAATAGCAGCCCCTGTGTATATATAGAGAATAGCAGCCCCTGTGTATATTTGTAGAGAATAGCAGTTCCTGTGTATATTATAGTGAATAGCAGCTCCTGTGTATATTATAGTGAATAGCAGCCCTGTGTATATTATAGAGAATAGCAGCTCCTGTGTATATTATAGAGAATAGCAGCCCCTGTGTATATTATAGAGAATAGCAGCCCCTGTGTATATTATAGAGAATAGCAGCCCTGTGTATACTGTAGAGAATAGCAGCCCCTGTGTATATTATAGAGAATAGCAGCCCTGCGTATATTATAGAGAATAGCAGCCCCTGTGTATATTGTAGAGATAGCAGCCCCTGTGCATATTATAGTGAATAGCAGCCCCTGTGTATATTATAGTGAATAGCAGCCCCTGTGTACATTATAGAGAATAGCAGCCCCTGTGTATATTATAGGGAATAGCAGCTCCTGTGTATATTATAGAGAATAGCAGCCCCTGTGTATATTATAGAGAATAGCAGCTCCTGTGTATATTATAGAGAATAGCAGCCTCTGTGTATATTATAGAGAATAGCAGCTCCTGTGTATATTGTAGTGAATAGCAGCCTCTGTGTATATTATAGAGAATAGCAGCTCCTGTGTATATTATAGAGATAGCAGCCCTTGTGTATATTATAGAGAATAGCAGCCCCTGTGGATATTATAGAGAATAGCAGCCCCTGTGATATTATAGAGAATAGCAGCCCCTGTGTATATTATAGAGAATAGCAGCCCCTGTGTATATTATAGAGAATAGCAGCCCCTGTGTATATTATAGAGAATAGCAGCCCCTGTGTATATTATGGAGATAGCAGCCCCTGTGTATATTATAGAGAATAGCAGCCCCTGTGTATATTATAGAGAATAGCAGCCCCTGTGTATATTATGGAGAATAGCAGCTCCTGTGTATATTATAGAGAATAGCAGCCCTGTGTATATTATAGAGAATAGCAGCCCCTGTGTATATTATAGAGAATAGCAGCCCCTGTGTATATTATAGAGAATAGCAGCCCCTTTGTATATTAAAGAGAATAGCAGCCCTGTGTATATTATGGAGAACAGCAGCCCCTGTGTATATTATAGAGAATAGCAGCCCCTGTGTATATTATAAAGAATAGCAGCCCCTGTGTATTATGGAGATAGCAGCTCCTGTGTATATTATGGAGAATAGCAGCCCCTGTGTATATTTATAGAGAATAGCAGCCCCTGTGTATATTATAGGGAGTAGCAGCCCCTGTGTATATTATAGAGAATAGCAGCTCCTTTGTATATTATAGAGAATAGCAGCCCCTGTGTTTATTGTAGAGAATAGCAGCCCTGTGTAAATTATAGAGAATAGCAGCCCCTGTGTATATTATAGAGAATAGCAGCCCTGTGTATATTAGATTAGCAGCCCCTGTGTATATTATAGAGAATAGCAGCCCCGTGTATATTATAGAGAATAGCAGCTCCTGTGTATATTATAGAGAATAGCAGCTCCTGTGTATATTACAGAGAATAGCAGCCCCTGTGTTTATTATAGTGAATAGCAGCCCCTGTGTATATTATAGAGAATAGCAGCCCCTGTGTATATTACAGAGAATAGCAGCCCTGTGTATATTATAGAGAATAGCAGCCCCTGTGTATATTATAGAGAATAGCAGCCCCTGTGTATATTATAGAGAATAGCAGCCCCTGTGTATATTACAGAGAATAGCAGCCTCTGTGTATATTACAGAGAATAGCAGCCCCTGCTATATTACAGAGAATAGCAGCCCCTGTGTATATTATAGAGAATAGCAGCCCCTGTGTGTATTACAGAGAATTAAAAGCAGCCCCTGTGTATATTATAGAGAATAGCAGCCCCTGTGTATATATTACAGAGAATAGCAGCCTCTGTGTATATTATAGAGAATAGCAGCCCCTGTGTATATTATAGGGATAGCAGCCCCTGTGTATATTATAGAGATAGCAGCCCCTGTGTATATTATAGAGAATAGCAGCCCCTGTGTATATTATAGAGAATAGCAGCTCCTGTGTATATTATAGAGAATAGCAGCCCCTGTGTATATTATAGAGAATAGCAGCCCCTGTGTATATTATAGAGAATAGCAGCCCCTGTGTATATTATAGAGAATAGCAGCCCCAGTGTATATGAAAGAGAACAGCAGCCCCTGTGTATATTATAGAGAATAGCAGCCCCTGTGTATATTATAGAGAATAGCAGCCCCTGTGTTTATTATAGTGAATAGCAGCCCCAGTGTATATTATAGAGCATAGCAGCCCCTCTGTATATTACAGAGAATAGCAGCCCCTGTGTATATTATAGAGAATAGCAGCCCCTGTGTATATTATAGAGAATAGGCAGCCCAGTGTATATTATAGAGAATAGCAGCCCCTGTGTGTATTATAGAGAATAGCAGCCACTGTGTATATTATAGAGAATAGCAGCCCCTGTGTATATTATAGAGAATAGCAGCCCCTGTGTATATTATAGAGAATAGCAGCCCTGTGTATATTATAGAGAATAGCAGCCCCTGTGTATATTATAGTGAATAGCAGCCCCAGTGTATATTATAGAGAATAGCAGCCCCTGTGTATATTATAGAGAATAGCAGCCCCTGTGTATATTATAGAGAATAGCAGCCCCTGTGTATATTATAGAGAATAGCAGACCCTGTGTATATTATGGAGAATAGCAGCCTCTGTGTATATTATAGAGAATAGCAGCCCCTGTGTATATTATAAGAGAATAGCTGTCCCTGTGTATATTATAGAGAATAGCAGCCCCTGTGTATATTATAGAGAATAGCAGCCCTGTGTATATTATAGAGAATAGCAGCTCCTGTGTATATTATAGAGAATAGCAGCCCCTGTGTATATTATAGAGAATAGCAGCCCCTGTGTATATTATAGAGAATAGCAGCCCTGTGTATATTATAGAGAATAGCAGCCCCAGTGTATATGAAAGAGAACAGCAGCCCCTGTGTATATTATAGAGAATAGCAGCCCTGTGTATATTATAGAGGAATAGCAGCCCCTGTGTATATTATAGTGAATAGCAGCCCCAGGTGTATATTATAGAGCATAGCAGCCCCTCTGTATATTACAGAGAATAGCAGCCCCTGTGTATATTATAGAGATAGCAGCCCTGTGTATTATAGAGAATGCAGCCCAGTGTATATTATAGAGAATAGCAGCCCCTGTGTATATTATAGAGAATAGCAGCCCCTGTGTAAATTATAGAGAATAGCAGCCCCTGTGTATATTATAGAGAATAGCAGCCCCTGTGTATATTATAGAGAATGAGCAGCCCCTGTGTATATTATAGTGAATAGCAGCCCAGTGTATATTATAGAGAATAGCAGCCCCTGTGTATATTATAGAGAATAGCAGCCCCTGTGTATATTATAGAGAATAGCAGCCCCTGTGTATATTATAGAGAATAGCAGCCCCTGTGTATATTATGGAGAATAGCAGCCTCTGTGTATATTATAGAGAATAGCAGCCCCTGTGTATATTATAGAGAATAGCAGCCCCTGTGTATATTATAGAGAATAGCAGCTCTGTGTATATTATAGAGAATAGCAGCCCCTGTGTATATTATAGAGAATAGCAGCCCCTGTGTATATTATAGAGAATAGCAGCCCCTGTGTATATTATATGGAGAATAGCAGCCTCTGTGTATATTATAGAGAATAGCAGCCCCTGTGTATATTATAGAGAATAGCAGCCCCTGTGTATATTATAGAGAATAGCAGCCCCTGTGTATATTACAGAGATAGCAGCCCCTGTGTATATTATAGAGAATAGCAGCCCCTGTGTATATTACAGAGAATAGCAGCCTCTGTGTATATTATAGAGAATAGCAGCCCCTGTGTATATTATAGGAATAGCAGCCCTGTGTATATTATAGAGAATAGCAGCCCTGTGTATATTATAGAGAATAGCAGCCCCTGTGTATATTATAGAGAATAGCAGCTCCTGTGTATATTATAGAGAATAGCAGCCCCTGTGTATATTATAGAGAATAGCAGCCCCTGTGTATATTATAGAGAATAGCAGCCCCTGTGTATATTATAGAGAATAGCAGCCCCAGTGTATATGAAAGAGAAACAGCAGCCCCTGTGTATATTATAGAGAATAGCAGCCCCTGTGTATATTATAGAGAATAGCAGCCCCTGTGTATATTATAGTGAATAGCAGCCCCAGTGTATATTATAGAGCATAGCAGCCCCTCTGTATATTACAGAGAATAGCAGCCCCTGTGTATATTATAGAGAATAGCAGCCCCTGTGTATATTATAGAGAATAGCAGCCCCAGTGTATATTATAGAGAATAGCAGCCCTGTGTATATTATAGAGAATAGCAGCCCCTGTGTATATTATAGAGAATAGCAGCCCCTGTGTATATTATAGAGAATAGCAGCCCCTGTGTATATTATAGAGAATAGCAGCCCCTGTGTATATTATAGTGAATAGCAGCCCCAGTGTATATTATAGAGAATAGCAGCCCCTGTGTATATTATAGAGATAGCAGCCCTGTGTATATTATAGAGAATAGCAGCCCCTGTGTATATTATAGAGAATAGCAGCCCTGTGTATATTATGAGAATAGCAGCCTCTGTGTATATTATAGAGAATAGCAGCCCCTGTGTATATTATAGAGAATAGCAGCCCCTGTGTATATTATAGAGAATAGCAGCCCCTTGTGTATATTATAGAGAATAGCAGCCCTGTGTATATTATAGAGAATAGCAGCCCCTGTGTATATTATAGAGAATAGCAGCCCCGTGTATATTATAGAGAATAGCAGCCCCTGTGTATATTATAGAGAATAGCAGCCCCTGTGTATATTATAGAGATTAGCAGCCCCTGTGTTATAAATAGAGCTTAGGCAGCCCCTGTGTATATATAGAGAATAGCAGCTCCTGTGTATATTATAGAGAATAGCAGCCCCTGTGTATATTATAGAGATTAGCAGCCTCTGTGTATATTATAGAGAATAGCAGCCCCTGTGTATATTATAGAGAATAGCAGCCCCTGTGTATATTATAGAGAATAG